>NC_046982.1:4570262-4710262 GCF_009769545.1 Cyclopterus lumpus
GTCCTCAAGTTTTTCAGTTCAGATCACTTGGATCACTGATCCAATTTTTTCTTTTTTTCCCCTGCACTTTTGTGCTCCCTATAAATAAGACAGTTTTTAGTTTTTGTTCAACTGCAACAATATGAAGCTCAAGCGGCAGTTCATTAAGGAAGACACTCTTTACGCTCTGGTTCATTCTTAAGTAGTCTCTTCCTCTTGAACCAATCGGAGGTGGCGCAGTTCTGTAAGCCAATCACAGCGCTCTTGGCAAACCGATGCGACCCTCCTCCACCCCAGGCTCCTCCAGTCAGCATTCAGTCGTGCTCATCATTCATTATCGGGTAACAACAACTCATTTCTTCTTCACCACCACCAGTGTCTGGACTCCAGGGGGGGATTCTGCCTTCACAGATACCAGCATCACCCTTTCCTTATCCTAATACAGGATGGAGTCCAATTCGCCAAAGACTTTGCACTATTCAAATATATGCAATTGTAATCAATTATTGTTAAACTCGAAAAACAAGTCTCTCCTGATTGAAGTCCCTTTACCCTTTAGTCGTGCAGATGGCTCCAATCTTAACAAGTCAGAATCAAGAGGGAAAACACTGTCAGGGAGAAGAGGAGCTTTTGAAAAGGAGAGAAAAGAACTGAATAAATGAAACACGTGTGAGAAAGATATTTCCTGACATATTTCCTCATGCAAAAATGTGCGTATACGTGAGTGTGAATATGCATGTGTGTGACTCTGAAATCCCCCACGAGAGCCTAATGTTTCATCTGGGGACAAACCGCCAATCAACTCTTTGTTCCCAGCCAGCCAGGTGGGCTATCTCGCATCACCACTTGTTTACGTGTGTGTGCGAGTGTGTGTGTGTGTGTGTGTGTGTGTGTGTGTGTGTGTGTCTTTGTGCCATCGTGTCACCCACAGCCAAAACATTTACACCACAATACAAGATGCGGACAAACCAACAATTAAACCCGCTAAATGAATAAACTATCTATGAATTATGCATTCAGAAGGCAGGGCGAGGCGCTCCAATGTGAAGGCTGCAGGCAGACGACGATCACTGTTATATCGGGCTGGAAGGGATTTTTCTGAGTCAGGCTTATTGAGCAATTTGAAAACAGAGAGCGAGCTATCCGATTTGTGTCGGGTATATGTGTGTGTGTGTGTGTGTGTTGTCACTCCTGAGGACTGTCAGGGGTGGGAAATGGAGATGACTCATTCCCCAATAGATAGACAGACAGACATACAGACAGACAGGTAGGGTAAGCCTGCAGAGTGAACTGACAGGAGATAAAGGGAGTCAAAAATAAACTGACACGTGTGCTGACTCACTGCATTCACTTTTCAGCGGGACATCTAATAACTTCAGGTGGCTGATTAACCACAAACTGGAAGAGAATAGAGTAGAATAGAATAGACCCGAACCCGGTGTTGTGTTGGTTAGTTTCACCAAGAATAGAGAATCGAGATGGGGTCACTTTCTTCACAGGTACAGTATTTTCTGTAATAGTTCTTTGTGTACTTCTATGGTATAGTGATAGTACACTGCGTAGTTAAACCATTTTGAATACAACGTATAAGGCAAAGGCCTCATGTAAAAAGGAGTAAATAGGAGCACAAACCAAACAAATGTGAGAATAAGTCAGTGAAAAGTTATGGGATATATTATGGGAGAAAAAAAACATTATTTTGAAAAAAACTTTTGCGTAGAGTAGCCATCGTGGAGGATTAGAAGTGAAAATATATTAATCAAGGTAAAAACTCTGTCAATTTACACATCGTTTTGGGGTTGGTTGATCACCCCTATTATTTTATAATGACATCCTACTATCAGATGTAATAACTTGACCCTATGACATGATTCTTGAACGTCTGATTGTGGTGTTTTTTTAGCGCAGTGAAAACCTTGTTTTTGAACGACTGAAAGACCAAAAGGTTTGACTTAAAAAAAGAAATATGAGAAATTTAAAAGACCCAGTCCTCGCCATTCAATAGAATACATAATTCTGCCATTGACCAAAAGAACCTATGACAGTCAGAAATCAACCCTCAATCACCAAGGCTTTTGCAAAAGCAACAATATGTAAACGTGACAGCTAACTATGGCGAAACTGTGTGCGGGCAGCTTTGACCGATTGATTGATCTGATTTATTGATCTTAGCATGCCTCTGCGTCTCCAGTTCATTGATATATATATATATATATATATATATATATATATATATATATATATATATATATATGTGCTTTTCTCGCTTCAATCTTTTTTTTTTCCTGAAAGAAAAGCAATATCATCCATGAAATCTTTTTTTTCCCACCAGTGAACCAAATACGACATCATGCCAATGTATTAGGCTAGTCTACGTTGCTTATGATTGCAAGCAAGTCTGCTCATTTAAAAAGGGTTTCCATAACCACCATTTGCAATTTCCCACAAAGTTAATCACAAGCGGCCATATGAATCATTTACTTTTATTCTGTTGCTCTTATTTTGACAAATGGATGTAAAACATTTTGTATGCAATCATATAATAGAGCCTGTCAAATTCTAAATATATTTGATCCTGTATGCAGAGCTCAAATCAAAAATCCTGCCAGTTGGCCGCAAAGATTTTTCTAATATATTCTGTTGTCAAAATAAGAAGTTCACAATGTCTTTTCAGAGCAACCTTCTGTTTAATTTATTTTGTAGAAGGATGGATGGCCAAGGTAACCAAATCATACAGAACAAAATGTCTGAAGTTTTAACATGTACATTGTAAATAGCAAACATTTTCTTTTTTCACAGGAAACATGATCACACTGGACAAGCTCATATGTTGGCAGTGAGGGTTGATACTGCTGCGATGTGTCCTATTAAGCAGAGCACTCTTTTTTCAGCAGAAATGTCTGAGAAATATATCTGTGTATGAGATGAACAAGCATTTCACATGTTCATACACAAAAATATTAAACTAAACACCAAATCTAAATAACACATATAATAAAACCAGTAATAATTTGAACTCAGCCACGGCATCAATGTGGGTTATATTGAATCGGGGACTGAATAGAATGAGAAAGAAAGACTGATGCAAAGAGAAAAGTGTGTGTGTATGTGTTTGTGCGCGCGTGTTTTCGTGTGTGTGCATGTGTGTGTGTGCGTGCGTGTGTATGTGTGTGTGATAGCATGGCTCACTGACTGACCCACTGAGGCTGGTAGAGATGAACCAAAGGTCAGGAGATGTCAGGCGGCGCTGAGAAACACACTCACACACACCACACAGGGTCTATTTCAACCCTGTGACTATGGATCAGAGATTCTCGCAGTGCTTATGAGCATGAAATCAAATGAGCCTCTTTTATGATCGGGTCGGATCCTGTCTTGCACAAATCTTTCTTTGTGTTGGCATGGAGGTTTCCATAAATTATTGGCAGCCTGAAGGAGGAAATGTGTTTGAGTACATAAGAGGCCGTCTCCACAGTAACGGCACTTTGATTTGCCAGATTGTGGCAGCTTTTACAGGATAGAGGTGTCATTAAGGAGACAGTGGAAATGACCGCACTTCTTTAGTTATCGCCTGTTTACTGTGCTGATGCAGACAGCATAGGTGCAATAAATTATTTTTATTTATTTTCATCCCCACCTAGAGTCTCTCCATTCTATTTCATCACCATTCATTTGCGTGTACGTCACTTTGAAGTGGAGGAGACAAGGCCGGCCTTCATTTTGAAAACATACAGCGACAACCTTTTTCCCAGGACAAGACTGAAAAATAAACCGTTGAGAACAAACATTCTCAATTCTTTTTAGAAATGAATAACAACCAAACAATCACGTCAAAGACAAATGGAGGAACGAATCCTAATGTAGCCTAAATATTCAACGACCTGCACGCACTCCAATAATTCACACACTGGGGGTTCCGAATTTGTAAAACAGTATCGTCTTAGCTGCCTAAATCTCTGCCTCAGATATGTATTTAGCTGCTTGACCTGTTGGTCAGGTAGCATCAGCAGCATCTATTTCAGTAATGTTCGGTCTTTGCCACTATTATTAGCTAAAGTTATGTATCTGCCAATATGGTTAGCTAATGTTACGTTTCGGCCAGTGTTGTGAGCTAACACTATGTCTCTGCCAGTATTTATTGTTAACTAATGGTGCGTTTCTGCCAATATTATAAGCTAATGTCTCTGCTAGAAATTAGCAAACCCAATGTCTCTACCGTTTTTTTAACGTGAACATTTTTTTTGTTTCTGCCAGTATTGTTCGCTAATGTTGTACCTTTGCTAGTATTGTTAGCTTAATTTATATCTCAGCCAATACAGGTAGCCAACGTTATGTTTCTGACAATATTGATAGCAGTGTTAGATCTTTGTCAATGTTGTTAGCTAATATTATGCCTCTGCTACGATTGTTAGCTAACATCATGTCTCTGACGCTATTTTTTGTTAGCTAATGTTGTGTTTTTTCCAGTATTGTTAGCTTAACAGTTACTTGGAAGGACATTTTTTATTAACAATTTACTAACTAAATGCAATCACACTTTCAATAAAATTAGACAAGAGGCAGCAATAAAACGACGGGGACAAACGAAAGACGAGAAGATCAATACCTCTAAGTCAAAAATCTAAATCCGGTGCCAAAATTAACACTCGGCAAGATTTATGAATACAACTGCCACAAAGCACGTTCAGAAATCCCCAGGAGATTTCTGAACGTTGATAGACAAATGAATGACCAAATAAATCAACAGATAGATAAATGGATGAAGAGATGGGTGGATAGCCAAAGGAGAGAATGAGGAATATTTACACTCTAAGAAACAGATGCTCTGATAAGACATATTGCTCTAGTGTAGATTGCAATATTTGGAAAGATTGCAACTTCTTTCTTAGGTCACAGAGGATGGCATTCTGATCCAGTCTCCAATTTAGACTTTATAACGCTAAAATAAAAGTGATCCCTATTTAATAAAGCACTACATGGATGGCAATACAAATGGGAAATGTCATGTGGCCACTAACATTAACATCTGTCTGATATTGGTGTCATATAGAGAAGATGGAAAGATTCAGTGAATGAGACAAAGGTAAGATAGATAGACAGAATGTATGTGTATAAATAAATAATTGGATTACTTTGTCATTCTTTGCTCGGCTTGATTTTGATTCCACACAAGGAATTCGGGGTCGTACCTATCGAGGGGGGACAGGCAGAGAGAAACAAGAGAGAGGTATTTGTTGGCTGTCTGGCAACAAATTATTCAATAACCGTCATGATAGTGATGATAAGTAAATAGAAATCAATATGTAGCCAATAAACTCGTCTTTCTCTCTCACCATCAGGCAATAGTGGAAAAGGTGGGCAGGGTGAAGGGCATGCACTTAGAGCGGGTGGTGGGGAGATGGTGGATATGTTGGGTAAAGAGAGGGTCTTAAAATAAAAAAATTTAAACTGGGTACTGCCTTGATCTGTGCATATTCATACACCAAAGTGGATGTGTAGGTTATGGCTGGTGCAGCATTTTCAGAACATTCAGATCTAAATTGTAGAGGCAATTATCAGAGTACTTTCAGGCAGCGAGCAGAAAATCAGATTTCCTGTAAGTTTGAAACAATCAGGTTTACCTGGACAGACCCTACTTCAACAACCTTGGTAAAGCTATACATCAAGTTATTACAAGGCTGGCCTGTTAATCAACCCAGCTGTTGGATATAGATGACAGAATCCTTCATGTGTCATTTATTTTCCTTTGTGTGATCGAAAGTGACTTGCTTTATCTCAGAAAAGCAGGATTTGTACCAGCAAAGCTAAATGGTGAGTAAATGACAAGCTTAGCTGCTAAGCCTGTTATGTTATTTAAAGATACATAATATCAAAATATATTCTTTTAGCAACTACTTTTTCACACATTGACTGAGATGGTGGCAAATGATGAATAAATGGTTGTTCACCTGAATTTGTAAAAAATGTTTTAACTGAAGTTCATCTGTCATACACATTCATTTGACGATTTATTTTTCATCATAGATTTCTTCTTTATCATTTTGTCATAATTAAGGCCGGCAATAGTCTTTATTTGTCTTGTTGTCAACAGATCCCAAGAAAAGATCAAGACCAACAATGAATGGATCCTATTAACAAGCATTTCCTAAGGATTTCTGTTGTAGCCGAAACCCGATAGACCAATACCTACTAGAGTACTAAATATGGATTAATCCGCAGCTGAAAGTCGTGCCCAACATTTTCACTTGTGCCTCCTGTTAGAGTAACGTTGGCTAAAATCTAAAGTAGCCATGAACAGTTTTGAAATATGTCTTCAAGAGGGACAAATATGCTTGGGGCTAAGGGGCCACGGGGAAGCCAGAAAGTATTTAGAGATGGACTAACATATTGTTGGTTTTGGTCTCTTTGTCTACACAAATATGAGATAATAAACTATAGCTTGTGAACAGTAAAACTTGAAAACTCTCGGGGGACCCTCCCTTTAATGCAATGTGGACACCAAGCTACTCCAATAGTGCCGTCTTAATCACACAGTGCAAGCGCCGGCTGCATGTCGTGGAGGTAAAAGCAAAATGCCATGCATCACAAGGCAGTCCTTTGAATGTAGCAGTGCAGATGTGTGGATGCTGGAAGCTAAACAACAATGATGCCGGAGCTCAAGACGATGCGGGTGCAATGTGCACAGAGAAATAAGCACTTGGACAATGGGTGGAGAAAAGAGCAATGGCAACAACAGCAAAAGTCGCCTTTCCTTGCTACACAGGGAGATGTTCGTGTGCTTCCAAATGTTCAGCGACAACTGACATCCTCATTAGAAATATTACATATATATATATATATAATATTACAAAAAACTTGAATTAGGCTGCTTCTATCTGTGACACTTTGTCTGTGCAGTCATTAGTCAGAAAGAACTAGATTGTTATGATAAAAAAATAAAATTACGGTGGCTCTGCATGTCTCTCTCTTGCTCTTTTCAGTCAGTCTGTCACTGGCTCTCTCCCTCAGTTTAATGCACCCACGCTCGGACACAGAGCTCTCTGGGCCTGAATTCAGACTTCATGCACTTTGCTCATTAACTCTGTCTCCCTGCTGCACAGAAAGCACTCCACACCTCACAGCCGGGAGCAAGATTTACAAGTGGACCAAGAGGTGTGTGCAGGCACTCTCGCGGCAGCGAGAACGGGCCCCCAACACCAGGCGACCGAGATGGGACAGTGAAAGATGTGGCGTGATGTGTGTCTCATGCTAAAGCCCAGATTCAACCAGCCTGTTTACTGCGCTGGACCGTCAAATCCTGACCAATCAATTACCTGTTGAGGTGCTACAAACTGTTTGGTGTCACCATGTTACACTTGGAAGCTTTGACTCTTATGAAGATTGCAATCAAACGCTTATGTTTTTTCACAGTTAAAGCTTAATGTGTCCAGGTTTTTGGTATTATTGACACTCTCTTGCATAGCTATGTTTCATTTGGTGAATCTGGCCCTCAGTGAGTTCAGTGAAAAGGGAAAAGGAAGCGGAACAAAGGGCTTCATCGACAAGCCAGAGCTGAATCGACATGAATACGCCTCGCTTCTCCTCACCTTGGGTCCTTCTGGATACTGTCCACTGACGGAGAGCGGCCCAAGGCGGCCTCGGGGGGCAGGGCGGGGCCCGACTTGCTGTAAGGCGACTCGGTGGACGGGCAGAACTGCAGAGTGCGATACGGGTTGGCGTAGTCGGCCGCACCGCCTCCTGCTGAGAAGCTGCCTCGCTGAAAGGTGCCCGTGGCGCTCTGGCTCCCCGTTCGCTGCAAGGGGATTGGGTCAACACCGGGAGAAGGCGGGGCTAAAGCAGGGAGAGGAGAGTAGGGACAGTACAGATAGTTGAGGACCTCTTGGTACAATTGGTTCACCACTGGGTTTGATGTAGAGGAGGAAGGGGCGGGATGAAGAGGAAGAATTAAACACGCGGAGCCACGTACACACAGACAGAGAAAAAGACACCAAAGGGAAGAAAACAGCAGAGAAGGAGGAAGCAAAAAAAACAAATAAATAATAAAACACTGACTACTTACAACTCAACAGGTGGTGCAACTTCAGTTTAAAAGGTGAACTCAGCGAATGGTGATATTTTTCAATAGAAAAATATAATTTATCATACAAAAGATGTCAAATCAAAAAGACATGCAAAATGAATAAATGAATAAATAAAAGGAAAAATGTTGGTGATGACAATTAAAAGAATTCCTCCAAATCACAACCAGAATACCGGTGTCACGAGTTGAGTAAGTCTTAGGTCTTTGCACTCAAGTCCCAAGTTCTGATTCCTAGTCATAATGCGCTCTTCACCAAATGTAATGCCATTTGCGTCTCCGTCTGTAATTTCTGACTGGCATGTTTTGCATACTGCAATTAGTTATTTTTCCCTGACTGCTGGATCATTTTTGTACGGCAACAAAAAATGATCTTTGGTATCATTTTTTTTCTTCCAACTGGTGCTCAGTAAGGCAACGTTAGGTCTTCACGGTTCTCGCCTGCAACTTGGTCGGATGCTGTCGGATTGGATCAAACAAAGTGGATCTGGGGAGTCAAGTGTGAAGGGAAATGAAATTAATTGATTCGTGACACACTCTTTTAAAGGACATACTTTTTCATCTTCAGGCTATGGGAGGAAAGGCATCGAGTATAAGTCAACAGGCTCAAGTTACAAGTTATCGGAGTCGCACGTCTTTTTGATTTTGTCAAGTCTAATGTGTAAGCCGAGTCTGAACATTTCATGTGTCACTCAAGTCATGTGACCCGATTCCACACCTCTGCCTCCCACTCTGTGTCGAAGCTTTTTTTCTAACGCTCTTGTAATATCAGTATGTACTCTGCTTCATCTGGTGACCACATACACCGACTTTACAATTAATTGAATCACCGAAAACTCATTGCCACACAGTGAGGGTCCGCTGCCCCTGGGCAGTAGTCCACTTTTCCCCAGTTGGTAGTCCAGCCTCGCTGTAAAGACAATTTGGGCATGATAGTGAGCACTGTGACATCGCCTCGCCCTGAGGGAGAGGAGCTGGGTCGGCCTGTGTGTATAACTACATAACGGCAGGGGCCTCGACGCCACCTGTGATGTGAAGTCGGGTGTAAAGGGTTTGTCTGCTTGTTTCCAACTCTGTTCATCATCTCGAAAACGTTCGGAATTGACCTTCAAACATAGTCAGGCTTCGACGGCAACTTTCTGTTGCACAGAAGAAGAAATAAAAAGAAGAAAAAAAAGAAAAAGGGGTTTGACGATCAGAGTGACGCTGTCGTGACTTACGTTCACTCACACAAAGCCAGAGATGAGGGTTGAGTTATTTTGACGCGTTAAAGTGACCAACCAGTGTGTGTGTGTGTGTGTGTGTGTGTGTGTGTGTGTGTGTGTTTGTGTGTGTGATGCAGCCACAAATCTTTTAATCAATAAAGTAAATCGTATTTTGGGGAATAACAAAGTTCTATTTCATATTTCATATTTCATATATCTCTGTGCATATTTCTCTTTTCAGCAACATGCACCGTTACCGGCGGCACAGCGGCGACAACATTTTAGGACACGGTTGATTTGCTTTGATTTCAAAGCACCCAAACTAACGCCCATGGGATTAATTGAGATTAATTTTCAGCCTTGAAACTAATTAGTTAACAGACTGTGACTGAGAGACAAATTGCCATTGAGACCCCAATTGGATGTGCCTACCTGATCGGGTAAAGAAAACCACACGATCACGAACAGCAGCCTCCGATGTAACAACATAGAACAACACTTTCTGAACTGGACCGGACTGCCTTTCACTGCTCTACTTCCCAGTGTGCTGCACAGTATTTCTTTGATCCATCACCTGTTCACTGTGTCATGTGAAATATTCTTCTACGCTCTGATTCTTTTAAATTAGAAGGTTCAGGTCGGTGATTTACTGCACGCTGCAGCTATTTTTAATGTTTCACTGCTATTTCAAGCTCTTTTTTGTTGGTGTTTTACGGCTTTGATCTACTCAAAGTGTTACTACAGGTTCCTTCCACTCTCCTTCTATCTCCTCTCTACCACTTACTAATACGGAACCTCGCAACTAATGGCTTTATGGTTAATAATGAACTTACTAATGCTTTATAGATCAGTTATAAGTAATGAAGAACAACTTTTCGGTTGTCACAAAAATAATTAATTAGAAACGAGCTCTTGGCTGCAGCTTGACACTTAAAGGGGTGCTCCAGAGATTGAGTGATGCAATTCCACAAAGGAAGGACGCTCGGAAGAGATGCATCAAAAACACATTGGTTGCAAAGCTGTCCCCAAGCCACTTTATAATTTAAGAAAATCTTTGGCTTCCCTTGAATATTCCTGTCCGTCAACGGTTTGCTTTTCACTCAGCCGTCTCTCCAACGCCTCCTTTCTACTCCCTTTGCGTTCTGGGATACAGTTCTGTATTTTTTACACAGTCCTTCACACCTTAACTAAATAACCCTTGTCTCTATTTTCCTCAGCTTACCTTGTCCTCTCAGGTTGGGCTTGGTGTAGACTCTGTCTTCGTAGATGGGGTCAATGTGGTGTTCGGGAGACTGCAGAGGTCGCAGCTCGGAGCCCAGGTGGGTGTGCTGGCTGCTGTAGGAGCCTCTGGAGCCTGGAGGGCACAGGCGACACGGAGGTTAGCTGTACTGACGGATGGATGGATAGGGGGATGGACGGATAACTATATTCTCGGTAGTTGGTAAGTCGATCGCTAAGCCAAGTAGGTCAATATTGTCAGCTCAAAATATTCCTGCCAGGGCCCATGTTGACTCTAGGGTTCCCATCATACAGTCTACAGAGCCCACTATAGACCAGTTGTAACGCAAATCTACTATATGCATCTGTTTAATAGTATGTGACAAAGTAGTTGTAATATTTATTAACACTTAAATAATATCGACAATAGCTGTTGTCTCTTTTTAAAATAATCACTTTTAACCTGTGCACATTTTCTTTCAACAAAATAAAAGACTGTTTCTATAAGGGTCCTCAGGAGGGACAATGCATCTTTTTCATTAATTGGTCAGAAATCCATGCGTGCATTTGCAATCTAATACATTTGAGATAAAAGCCAACTTAATTGAATATTTGGTCATACGTTTTCTTTTGAATCCTTGTGCTCATGTTGACGATGAATACCAATTAGACATGAAAAGGAAAGGGAGTTAAAGTGACCTTAACTAACATGAACAAACATAATGGAACCGCCTCCGAAATGCCACGTTAGGCCCCGGAGACAACCCATCATAATGTCACGGACCAAATTGTATTAAAAAATATATAAAGGCAATTTCAAGTACAGGAGTGACACAATCAATATGTTTGTTTATGAGCTAACATGTGCACTTATGTGACTGGACCATCTACATATAAATCAAATACATTTAAAATGGATGTATGACAATGCATACCACACAATCCACACATTAGAAAAAGTAATAATGGAGTTGACCTGACCTCTACCTGCCAGGCTCCCAGGCCTTTGCAGGGTTGCGTTGGCGTACAGCTCGTGGGAAATCTTGTAGCCGTCTGCTCCGATGTGATGCATCATGCGCTTGGGCGACAGGGTGGCGTAGCTGCCCACCACGGAGCTGAGCTGGTGGATGGGCGACGAGGAGTGGTTTCCCCCCGGGGAGGCTGCCATGGGGAGGGGGGAGGAGGAGCCAGCGGCGCCCGATGATACCATGTTGATGGGCGATGACGTGCTGCAGGAGGAGGAAATGGAACGATCTCTATCTTCTTTTTGTCCGATTTCTCAGAATGAAGATGAAGCAAAACTAAGTCTTATTTACGACTAAGACCTGTAATAGACATTTTTTTTCTTCTTTTTTTAAATGTATTTCTACATGGTCCACACACACAGACTGTACGGTCGTAAACTGGACCTGTGGGCCATGTGGTCGTAGGCAGATGAATAATGGATGAAGGAACTATAAATAGGACTTTATTCCACACTGACTTTATCATATATATATTCTATATCAGCGTGTTCCAGCTCTTTCTTGGTTTCGGCCCACGGAGGCATGATGAAGGACGACGTACAACTACCGAATTATGAGCATTAACCTAACTCATACAAGCAAGGCATCTTTCTTGTGGAACAGACTGCTTTTCAAAAGCAGAAATCTCACCAGCACCAGGTGAAGTCATTGTTGAGTCATCGGTATTGACCAGCCGATACATGCCCTTGTGCTTTGGGACCGGCCAAAGTCTCACGTAACAATGAGCCCCTTGTAAATGGAGTGGTCGCACCAACCTGTAGGACCTGGCGAGTCGACTGGGCGACTGCTTGGGTGAGGACACCCTCTGTAGCGTGGCGTAGCTGGGCATGTCGGAGGAGGCCGATCCCAGGCGCTGCAGCTTGGTAGGGGATCCCACTGCATGCAGAGGGGAGCTCACGCGCTGTAACAGAGGAGTTGTGCTTCATTAATAAGAGGAACATCACTCACTTTAAATATTCATATCATTATTTTCAGAGCGATGAACAACTCCCCCCGGGAGATGGATAAAACCGTAGAGGGGAGACTCTAATCTGCGATAACATCCGGATGAAGAGGAGTCATCAGACCAAACATGAAGGGATGACTGAACTTCTTCATAACCAAATGAACATGTAATCCGACTGCGAGCAAAGGGCCAATGAAGTTCCTTGTGTCCCGACTGGGGAAATACGCTGGAGAAGCATTCGCGGGCTAATGCGGTTATAGAGCCAAAGGTGCCGCTTTCAGTCGCTCAGTTAATTGGGATGAGCGTGGTCAACATATGCTGCAGAGAGGATGCTGAGGATTCAGGGGAGCGCTGCCGGTAAATCTGTTTAAATTAATTCAAAGACACGATTAACACGGTGGTCTTTGAAATCTCTAAACTCTAAATGAAGCGCAGTGCAGAAGGAGAAGCAATAAAATAGTAAAGCATAGCCTAACAGGACAGAATTTAAAGCCGGTCTGGTGCCTTGTGGGCCGCGCTGCTGACCGACCCGACAAGACAAACTGCCTGCAGATCCAACAAACCCATTCTGCTAATTGCGAGAAAGATGCAGGATGAGCCATTTCACGATAGATAATGTCGAATAGATGCAGAGTCGGCACGTTGTAGTAGTAAAAAACATGCATCTAAAGACTACAATGTGTGAGGAAGAGTTCAGCATGAAATGATCTTACAGCATTAGATTCTTATATCTGCCAACAAAGCACAAAAGAGTTAGCTATAACTGCTTTGATGCATTTTTCTGGGGAGTCTAGGTCTATCTTGCACTGTAGTGGTGGATCTACATGACAAGCCTGGTTTCCAGATTATGCATCTTTGTAAACTGGTGAAATGCTGAGAATACTCCTCTTAAAGGAATCCACCACAGACACGACTCAATGGTCACTGTCCTTGGGTTCCAAAGGGGAAAATGTTGTCGCTTGCTTGTTGGCAGAGGATGGCACCTGTCCGGTTAGATTCACCGCTCATGTTCTGAACACATGACATCTATTGCTTCTGTCCATCTGGGGAGAGGGATCCTCCTCTGTTGCTCTCCTGAAGGTTTCTTCCCTTTTTTCCCTGTCAAAGGTTATTTCTGGGGAGTTTTTCCTGATCCGATGTGAGGTCCTGGGACAGGGATGTCATATGTGTACAGATTGTAAAGCCCTCTGAGGATAATTTGTAATTTGTGATATTGGGCTATACAAAATAAACTGAATTGAATTGAATTGAATGTTCTCCAAATTTTAAATAATTTCATCCAGTGGGGGTTCCCAAACTGTTTCTGTCAAGCCCCCCTTGTAACATCGTAAGCCCCCCCAACCGCACCCGACCCCAAATGGGTCGTACCTTCTTTGTTTTCAATTAGCTGCATTATAATATATAAACTCTATGAAGTATTTGCTAGCTATTGTACCTGGCTGCTCACAGTTTATTCAAGAGATGTATCTGTACCACAGTCGCCCGTCCAACAACCACCAGAAGCTGTTTCGCTCAATGTGAAGCTGATCTTGGATTGGATTGATCAATCAATTACATGCTTACAAATGGATTCCAGGGAGTGAGCCAGCATAAAACATGTGCAACAAATGTATCAAACCACAACAGCATGCTGTAAAACAAATACACTTTGTCCACTGCTCCTCTGTAGCTCTGAGTCTTTCTGGATGACGATAAGCAAGAACAAATATACAAGGAAAAATAGCAATAAACAGGGCCATAGTAACTCAGAAACTCTTTGTTCCACTTGGTTATAGCACAGTTACAGAAGTGATCAGGAGTCCACCAATAGTGTGCTGCATGGAGGACTGGTGAAAACACCCGAAAGATCATAGAAGCATCACAGTAATCTCTTCAGGGGTTTGTACCTGAGCAGGCAAAGTGGCGCAGGAGTAATACATGGGGGGTCCGGCAGGTGCAGACCCGACCTCAGTGGGCATGTGGAAGGCGCTGCCGTGGGCCTGCTGGGCGAACGAGTCTCTCTGGGACTGGGAGGGAGAGTCCGTTCCCACTAGGTGGGCGGCCGCACGGCTGGATGTCACCTGGAGCGGGTGAGAGAGATGAGGGAGAGGGGATGGAAAGAAGGGGCCAGGCAGCAAGTGGGGAGGAGGAGGAAAGGATAGATGCAAATTGAGGAGGATGGGGCGAGGGAAGGAGAGAGAAGAGTGGTGGACAAAGGAACCACAAAGGAATGGGGGGTGAGAAGTGAGCCGGAGCAGAAGACGGAGAAGAGGAGAGAGGGTGAGGAAGGATGAAGGGGAGGAAGATAACATGTTAAACAGTGAAAACATATACAAGGGAGAAAAGATGGTTCTGATTATATGTAAAAGAACAAAAAGAACAACAAGAGTGTACCTGATTGTAGCTGTGAACAGCCCCTCCAACCTGCCCGCATCGTCCCATGGTCGATTCCCCAAGTGCCAGCCCGTGGTTACTATGGTAACCAGCTGCTGCATAGGCATCCTGGTGGTTGAGCTGCAAAGCGCTTTGGGACAGAAGTCCTTGTCCTGATGGGAGAGAGAAAGACAAGAGAAGGAAATGAATGCGAGTACAACAGATGCAATCGCCTCTGTTCGCAGCAGCAACCTTGAAATGAAGAGAAGAGGGGAAGAAACAGTAGATGGAGGGCTGAAATAGAATTGCCCTCTTCGAGACACCCATTTGCCTTTTACCCGCCGTGTTTCTCCAGCCTCTAGCCTCTCGCTGCTCTTTTCCTCTCAGGCTTCGTGACCCCTTGAATCTTACTGTGCACCTGAACTCCATTTAAAAACTCACTCCTTCCTTTTTCCCTCTCTCTGCCTCCATCGCTTCCTTTATCACTCTCCCATTACCCGATTTTCTCCTTGTCCACGCCATATTTTCTCTGCATAATTCAGCAGGAGAATGAGGCCAATAGTGCACGAGCTCCCTCATCGTCTGTATTGAAATAATAATGTTTCTCTTTTGGTGTGCGTTATTTAGGCCTTTACACGTAACCATACCTTTTTGATTATTTAAAGACATTAAACCACCCATGTATCTCTACAGATCTTTAAATGTGTGTTTCTCTTTCTTTGAGCAGAGCAGGTACAGATCACTTACGTCACACCAGGTTGTTTGACAGTGACATTTGTGTCCAAAAAAATCATTATTTTCAATGGGATCCCTGAGCTTTGGATGGCAAATTGATCAGCAAAAAGCTTTCATTAGATTAATCTCTAATTTATATTTATAGGGAAAAGGATTCTAGCTCAGAGACTTGAGACTTGACTTGGACTCAAGCTCAAAGCCTTGATTTGGTCTCTGGCTCAGAGACTTGAGAATTGGACTCAAAGACCTGAGTTGGGTTGTCACAATAACAAATTCTAACTTCGATACGATACCTGCCATAAATATCACCATACCTGTTACTTACGATACCAGAATTCAATACAATACCACAAATACGATACGGGTATATTTATCTATAATAGTAATAAATAAAACATCTGTATGGTTCCCTATATACCAGCATGTTCCTGCCCAGCTTTTTCAACACTTAACAAATGGCCTTAATATTAGTATTAGCCTACATCAAGATATTAATGAACTTCATGGTGGCAACATAGCATTGATTATACATGGCTATGTAGGCCTTTTGTCCGCATCTGACCAGATGACTACATAGTTCCTTCCATAAGTATGAGCAATTGTAGAGTTCATATTGTATCTTAATTCATGGAATAATCATTTTTCCTTAACTAAAAATAAAAATAATTAGCTCAAGATCCACCAGCATGTAGCCATTTTGTATCAATTGTGCTTCATTTAGTACACGTGTGTGCATTGTGACTTCATGATCACATAGGCTTAGGTTAAAGTAGGCTAATGCTAGGTTAGGCTGTATGTGGGTGAGCTTAAGGTGTGCAGCATGTTTATAATCACATCTGCTTACCTGTCGTTCTTTGAACTCTTTGAAACATTCGGGGTGTCTGTCTGAAAGGTGCTTTGCCATGTTTGACGTGTTGCTCCCTGGTCTGAGTGGCTTTGAAGCACGTTTTGCAGACGGGTTAAAAGCCCCTGACTAACCAGCAGAGTGTGTGTGTTTCCAGATTTCGCTTCTGGCATCTTTTTTTTCCAAAATGTCTCAAAAGCTCCGGCACATGACGCCATGTTGTCTCCCCAGAGATCATCGCTTTGATTGAGCGGATTTGCCCGGGAAGTTTGAAGTGAAGTGAACAGAATCCTTTGAGGAGGACAGCAGGACCAGAACCTCTCCATCCCCCTTATTGTAATCCTGTTAAATGTGTGATGCAACCTTGATATTTGCTGATGACAGCAATGATGCGCCTCATCGCTACAGAAATAAAAGCCATTTTCTTTCAAACAACTCACTGCACTGGAAACAAAATAACTTGACTGCACTCCTTCAGCTCCAGATAGACCTATACATTCTTGGTTGCTCGGCATTCGTTCTCTCAAAGGAGTTCTTGAGCTGTTCTCCATCAACAGCGGCCGTCCCTTTAATCTCCACTGATGTCACCTCTTCTTTTTTCTCAGTCTAAGAATGAAAGCGAGAGCGGCGCATTGAGACGCTTGTGTTTTGTGATGACTAAAAGAAGAGAGAGTGAGCAATCGCAGTGTGCCGGCGGTCAATATCAACTGCATGGGAGAGATAAAAGTCGGCAAGCGGAGTCACCGCCGATGAGCGCGTCGGATGAACAAGGCTCCTGAAAAGACGCCTGAAAGTGCAGCGGGATGGCTCCTGCAGGCGGTGTAGCTGGTGACTGTGCATTATTTAAAAAATGTGATATTAAGCTACGGGTGCTGGGTGAGTTTACTAGGTCAAGGCCTCCATGTCCCATATAGGCCCGTCATGGGCGTGTGCGCAGACACGTGACGCAATGGAAGAATGTGTACTCCCCGGCTTGCTTCGGATGGATTCACGCACAAAGCCAGGGGATGTTTTCCGCAGTTTTTTGTTTGCCACTTCAGGTGTGCTTCATGTGGGTAGTGGAGCCTTTAGGGAAGCGAGGGGGCCTCATTACATTATAGCTCAGATGGCAAAAAAACCTGAAGGCTCCACTGAATCCATCTGAGAGAAGCGAATGAGTGAGTGTGTTAGTGTGTGTGTATTGGTGTATTAGCGAGAAAGTAATGGGGTGCTGTGAGAGGGTCTCTTCCTGTGCATTTCACTCATCTTTTCATACGCACGTCTCGCTCCCTCCTGCTGCGTGATCACGTGCATGAACTCACAACATCTGCATATATATCTATATATATATATTTATATGCACGCGTGTAGCCGTGGCACACTGATAGGCCCGTTCGTGCTCATTAATCTTCGTCCTCTGTCACGCGCACACGCGCTAAAAGTTGTTGAGTGGCTTTTTCTTTCCGCGTCACGACCAGCGTTCTCCATTGATACATTTTAATATTTCATCTGTTGTCTATTTTTAGATATCCATTGGAGGCATGTGCAGTCTGGAATACACACACACACACACACACACACACACACACACACACACACACACACACACACAGTGCAACACAGTTTTATACACACAGATTAAGATGCACACTAGCGAGCATCACCGGCATGAAGCATGAAGACACTCTGTGTACTCTGTCGCTGTGTCTTACTAATCTGCTCAGCAGAGGAGTGGATTCTGCTGCTGCTGCTGCTGCTGATGTGTGTGTGTGTGTGTGTGTGTGTGTGTGTGTGTGTGTGTGTGTGTGTGTGTGTACGTATCTTGTCGTATGTGCTACGGTATAAGGCTTTTCATGCTGGTATGCATTTGGCTGTGTTAATTACCGCCCATATGTCTGTGTGCAAATGGCCATTTGAAACAAACTGCTGCTTTTTTTGCTTCTTCTTGTCTTAACCACGCTGAATCAAGTACCGACCGTCCACCCGGCAGATTCACCACGCACGATATTCAGTCATTTACAAAACAATAAGTCCTTGATTTCCAGACAGAGGTAGACAATGCAAGCTTCACAATTGACCCTTCGCTAAGCCCCCCTCCCTGCTGCTACTCCGTAAAGCTGTTCGAGCTAACATGGAGCCCACACCGTCACCCACTGCACTCTCTGAATAAATATCATCTAATCTTTTGGGGGGGAAAAAAATGCAAAAGGGATTTCATTGAAAGCAGACAGAAGGGTTGACAATATGTGTTTGAAGGATATATGCAGGACGTCAAACTGATTGAGCAGCAACAACAGGTTCAAAAGATAAAGATAGAAGCTAAAACTACAGATCTCAGTGTAAAAGTGAACCACCTCATCACCTTGAGATCGAGACAGAAGACAATGAAATTAAGGAACAACACTGTTCCTGTGAAGCCAGGTAGGTCTTTATTCGCTATCACAATCAACAAAAAGCAAAAGCAGCATGTGTTTACATTCAGTCGCTAAGTGCTAACTATAGCCTAATTAATGATGTGCTTTTTACGCAGAAACTGGTACAAGTATCACTATTAGACAACGTTGAACCATGACTAGCTCCAAATACATAAACCCAGCCTGAAAATGACAGTCTTTGTAGCTTCATCGTAGTCAAACCCTAGTTGGAGCTGGCAGGTGCTACGCTATGATTGGCCAGTCTGCGTTTGAGGGGCCGGACTTAGTGAAAGGTCGCTTCTCGGCAGCGACCGCCAATTCTTTTCCAGCCGATGACAACCTTCACCCTGCAGTTGTTAGCAGCTGTAGCTAGCTCTGCAATTAAGAGTATTAGCGCCATGAGTTGGTCAAATAAAACACTGCATCTGTTTGACTTTTTAAATGTTGCCAGCTGACTCACTCTGAATCCTACAAACATTTTTTGAACATGCGTTTGACGGCCCTGCAAAGCGTCAGCATTCACCAACAGTAGAAGGAGAGAAGGAGAAGAATGTAAGTGAATGATCTTTTATTTTAAACGTGACCCTGTTTGAAATAGTACGCTTGACTTGTTGATACAAGAGAAAAGCTTGTATTTCACATGATGAATGCAAATGTGACGCTGTCTTGGATAACACTGAATGGGGCATAAACGTCCCCAAATACAACGAAGAGCGCTAACTAGCGTCACATGCTCCTTGACCTTGGAAATAACACTTTGTGACTACTGCGGTGAGATAGTAAGCTGGTTACCTGGATATGCTAAGTATTGTTGTTTATGTTTAATCCACTCCTTGCAGTTTTGCTCTTTGAGGTTTTGGAATTGCAAAAAAGACACCAGCCGTCCTACTCTTTAAATATATCTTTAAATGTACCTGTCTTCCTACAGCCTCATGTACGCCCCCTTGACATGTAGAGAATACCAATGCCGTGACGAGTTATAGCTAAGCTATGATTGGATGATCAATGTTTGAAGATCAATGCTTCGGGTAGGGGATTAGAGTCATTTAAAGCTACATTGTTTGGGTAATTTTGTTCTCTCAAATTGTCCTTTGTCCTTTTTTTTTTAACTAGTCAGGTGGTCGGTTACATAACTGTTATTTAAACATCAGAAAACAAACAGAATTATTATTCCTAGTTGTCATGCACGTGTGTGTCTGCTAGTGCACAAACAAAGGATGCATGCAGGCCTGTGTTCTTCTGGGCACCTCATATGTAATTATATATGCATGCACATTTCTGGCTTCATGTGCCTGTGCTGTATACTTGCATGTGTCCGTGTGTGTGTGAGTGTGCCTCCCCACTCTGAACAGCAGGCCAGCTGACACCCCAGCAGGGATGGATTAGCATATCAAACTCCTGGCATGACTCTGCATGTCTCCTGACAGCTACCTCTCTCCCATGGGGTCCCTATACATGACTCACAGGTATCATCCCTGGGACCAAACTGGAAAAAAAAGATGAGAGTGGAGAGCTAGTTTGCACTCTGAAATTGCACTATGCGATTGGTAGCAAAATTCACACGAAAAAAACCGTTGCGGCCCTTAAGCCCAGTTTCGTCTTTGAGCTCATTGTTTTGGTTTTATGGCTCTAAACGTAACTGTTTTGGTTGACTCTCACCGCTCTCATCAGTCTTGTTTCAAGCCGCAGCAGTTTTTAGTAATTCAATTCATCCATCCATCCATCCATTTTCAATACCGCTTATCCTCATTAGGGTCGCGGGGCGCTGGAGCCTATCCCAGCTGACATAGGGCGAAGGCAGGGGACACCCTGGACAGGCCGCCAGTCCATCGAGGGCACATGTAGGGACATACAACCATTCACTCTCACATTCACACCTATGGGCCATTTAGAGATCAATTAACCTGCAGCATGTCTTTGGACTGTGGGAGGAAGCCGGAGAGCCCGGAGAGAACCCACGCTGCAACATGCAAACTCCACACAGAAGGACCGCTCCGACCGGGAATCGAACCCGCAGCCCTCTTGCTGTGAGGCGACAGTGCTAGCCACTACACCACCGTGCAGCCAATTCAATTCAATTCAGTTTATTTTGTATAGCCCAATATCACAAATTACAAATTTGCCTCAGAGGGCTTTACAATCTGTACACAGATTGTAAAGAAGAAAAAAGAGATACTGGAGACTAGTGATGTTCAGATTGCAGTGAGTGTATCCACGGTCACTCGTGGTGTAACGGATCCCCCCTCATCCGTACGGAGCCCCCCTTGCTTTTAACCGCAGATTAATAACAGTTTACCGCTAACCAACATAGTGTGAAATACAATTTTACTCGTGGTCGTTATCTGGCTATATTCAGTAAAATATGCAATCAGGACATCAACATTTATGCCTTTCTAGTCGGCGATCTCTGATAACGTCACAATGTAAACAACCAATCTGTGTTTACATTGGCAGGAGGAGAACGAAGGTTGTGCTCAGTTACATTATGATGCGTTCAGGCTCTGTTCAGTGAAAATGAGTATTGGGCAAAGGTAAATTATAATGTTATCATGATGTGTTCACATGTAATCTCGTAAAATGTAGTGTTGTGAACAACTTGAATAAATCCAGTAGTTTGAAGATGTTAATATATATTAAAGTTGTATTAAAGTATTAAAGTTGAATTATGATCTGTTTAGACAAAGCTCTAAGCAGATTATAATACATCATTAAAACTACAAATGAAAAGATTTGTTTTAATCCATAAAAATACAATCTTTTATTTCCTCATCATTCAAATTGGGTGTTTTTATGAGGAGAAAAACACTATAAATTACTGTAATAAAGGATAACATTTAGAAGTTTTAATGATTTACTAAGAGAGAAATGATTTTTGGGCTGGTGGCAAACAATAAATTGTCTGGAGCCTTATAGACCAGCTGCTATAATCAAACAACAATATGGATCATCAATGACCGGCAATTAGTATCGGCAGCAAAAGAAAACGTAATCAGGAATCTCTAAAAGCAAAATGTCCTCCCTTTTTTCTTCTGTGCTGCTCTGATCCGTGACTCCGATCCGTGACTCCGATCCGTGACTCCGATCCGTGACTCCGATCCGTGACTCCGATCCGTGACTCCGATCCGTAAGCTTTATGACCCGTTTGCACCACTAACGGGCGCCGTGGTTAATCTAGTGATCGGCCGGGTCGGCTCATACAAATGTGCATTCTGATTAATAGCGGATGGGTCGCGAATGGGGCTGAAATGATACATCATATTAATTACCTTCCTTAAAAGCATCCCATTAATTACCTTCTCTAAAATGTGAACATAGCGCAGCAGAGCGGCTGCTCCAAAGCAGACAGCTGAGAGACGGCGTGCGCATTTACGCACATCGAGGAGCAGCGTAACCTCATTTATGACCTCATTCATGATCTCACAAGATAAACGTTTCTTTATTTTAACTAACCTACGGTTTTTGGTTCAGCTGCTGAAATGTCCCACGATATTTGCTGCACCGACGTCATTGCGTGCATGTAAACTTTTACAATCACCGACAGCAGCCTTTAATCACTCAAAAAAAAATCGTTGAAGAAAACAGTCATACATCAATAGACTTAAAAAAAACGTGAATTATAAAACAACATAGCCCAGGTCTGGTAGAGGGTTAGCCAAATGAATCGGAGGAATTAATTAATTTGAATGGGTGGCGGGTGGATGATTTATGCACACGCAGATTCATCTCTAGTGGAGACTAAAACAGAGCAAGGAGTTTATGACTTGTTATGTCCTTGTTGTGTGGCTACAATTAGTAACAGCTGATTTAAGCTGATATACAACATTTGCAATATGAATAAAGTTCAGTTTTGCATGATGATTTCAGAATATATATACGGCCTATGAAAGCTTGTATTTGGTCTTCAAAACGTCTGAAGGCCAGATCCTGGGAAAAAGAGGATTCATTTAAATATTTTTAAAAATGCGCTGGATAGCGTGGAGCATGAATATTCACTATGGGTGAACAGAAAAAGAAAGGCTCGTCTCTGTGACCCTTAAAAAATACAATCTTATCAAAAGAAAAATCAAAGCGAACATGCAATCAAGCTGGACACACTCACAGAGAAATTGATCACCACTCTTCTCCATTTTACTTATACTTAAAACGATTTCATATTGTTAAGAAGTACTTGAAGACGTGATGAAATCTAATGAAAGACGACCACTTGTTCAGCCTTTGGGTAGAACATCCTAATTAGAGAAAGTGCTTGAGTGGAAAAAACATGTATCTCACAGGCTTGATTAAATGTAATAAAATGTCCTAATTGTGTTCTTTTCACTGTTTATTCAAGGTAGGCACTTTTCACCCGTTTCAAGGCGATATAGCTCACCAGTGTCACGGTGCAGGCTGGCATTGTGACCCCCCCCCCCGGCATCATAACATTGGCCTTACTGTCTCCTGTAGTCGTGTCCTGCGGGTCCAAGATGCCGGATTCCTGGAGCGATCGGATGCAGGAGTCCACCAGCTCCAAGCCTGTCGTCAGCTCCTCCTCGATGTCCTTCTGTCCGTCTGCATGAACGGAAAATAAAAAATGAAATTGAAACAAAGACAATCTGCAGAAAGCTCCTCCGTCCTTCCACCGTGCAGCACGGGGCTTTTAGTCACACTCATGTTTGGATTTACACAAACTTGGGGAATATGTGCCTTGTGAATGCTAGTTTTATAAAGGTCTTGAACCCAAATGACACAATTCTTCCCAAACGCATGCTTCTCAGAGTCATAACGGAAATGGAAACACGCACTATGCACATGTTGGAACACCTGCATGACGTCCACTTTTAAAGAAATATTCCCAAGTGATTGCTGTCTGTGTGTCCATGGTTACGGTGCACAAGAGAACGAATGCAGCATGACATTTTGTGGTGTAGGTAAAAAAAAAGAGGGCTAAGCTACCAATGCTTACTGTTCACAAGCGGGTTTTGGAAATTAAAAGTATGACAAATGAATGCCAATAAACAAATCATATGTGACAAAGTGTTGTTGTTTGACCCTATAAATATATATTGTCTGACAGCAGTAAACTATGGGATGTTCGGAAACCATCTCATATATGGATAGTTACTGTGCTTTCAGAACATATGGTCAAACAAAGATCAAAATCATTTCCATTTGCTTAAAACTTTCAGTTTTTTTCAAATAAAGAAAACCTGCATAGCATCACTGACATGCAAATGAATGGCATTTCTGATTAGTACCCCAACTTATTTTGAAAATAACAATTTATGGCGAGCTAGCTAAGACTCAGCGAGAGTACAGCAAGTGAAAACTGAGCAAAGACAGCCAAAGGTTTAAAGGGTTATAACTACATGATTGTTTTTACAATGACTTGACTTGACTTTATGTGATATGGACATCACAGTGGCATTAGAATTTGCACACTAACTAGATGCACTGTGTTAAGTGCGTGTAGCGAAACGCTAATTTACAACACCTGTCCACAGGAGGCTTTTTTTCTTTTCTTTTTAAAGAGAAAATAAGAAAATACATCCACAGATACATATACAAAGTACAAGTGTGTATACATGGGTGTTAAGTGTGAGAACAATGTTGTTTCTCTTTTATCCATGATTTAATTAAAAACATAAAAATGGTGTTCCATTTTCAATTCTGTTGGTAGACAGTTTCATGCTTTTGCTCCTTGAACAGAGAAAACTGATTGTCCAAATGAGGTCTTGCGCATAGCAATACGACAGTTCAGTAATCCAGCCATGGCCACGCTGATCTGAACCACACAGCCGTGCTCTCTCCCCCCCACCACAGACTTTTACTCATCCAGACCATGTAAGATCAAACGTATTCTCGTTCAGCCGCTGATTAGCAGACAAAGAAGCCGCTCCCACTCGTGTCTCGTCACAGAGTGATGAGGATAAACCTTTGGGTCACGAGTAAAAAAAACAACAACAACTGATAATGCAGCAACAAGTCTTGTGGGATCTGGGTCTGTGGGGCCGTTTGTCTGCCAGAGCGAGGCAGATAACATGCCCGGTGCCTTCCGAGTTAGAGGGGTGGGGGGGCGGGGCTGCCACGGGGGATAACACTTACAAATGAGTCTGAGGAGCAACATTAATCTCTTATTGAGAGAGAGAATGTAATAGCAGAGGCCTTTTGAGTGGATTTTAATGACTCGGACTGACGCGATTGCAGACTGATGATGTTGACGCTGTTGTGGAAACATTTCCAGTCCAGTGCCGTCTGCGACTGGAAGTTTTGCCTCCCTCCAAGGCCCTGGTGGTCGGGTGTTTCAGTGCAACGGACGGATGAAGACAACCCGTCGGTTTGACACATTTGGCCTTCGGGCCTTTACTCGCCGCTTTGTTGGCCAGAGGTCGGCACCCCTGCACTCGGGCGATCAATCTGCTCTCAACGCCCTAAACATGTCAACATGGCTGACAAAGCGGGAGAGAGAGGGACCTAGGTGTCAGGCATGGGCGGATGTTTTTGAACTAAAGTGCTGTCAAAGTTGTCAAGCCTGAGAGGAGTCTTCATTTGACTTTCAAATCATCTACAAGGCCTCGCACTCTGATTCTTGTTTTTCTGCTTTATGGAAAACACTTTGCATCCGGCTCTTCAAACAGGTTAAACTAACTATTCCGAATTATTTTCAAATGCTGTTTGACATTTACTCAGCTGTCAGAGGGATTGAGGGGATTTTCTTCTTCTTTCTGTTAGAGCAAGCCTTTTTTATTTATTTGGCTTTCAAGTTTGATTGGACAATTTTAACCGCTGCATCCAACGTAGTTCTTTTACAGGATTGCAATAATATATAGTAGCAGCATGGATTTATTATATATATTTTTTACAATGGCTACCGATTGAATAAGGCCCAGTCAGCAATGTGCAGCGCCGGAATGCACACAATACAAAAGAGCACCAGACAGAATATGTACGATTTGAGAGCATTCAAGAAGAAATGTTACCTTGGTTGTTCCAGCGAAACTTCTCATCTGCTGAGCTGCAAGAGACAAACAACAGAAGGCAAAACAGGGTTAGACATGTGAGCAAAAGTGACATTTCCCCCTAACTTTTGTTCTTTGTTCGTTGGTGCAACACTGTAACAGCACTTCCACCAGCCTATGAAACAGGAAATGCATGCAAAACACTGGTTTGAAGAGTTTCATGTCACTGTATGTGATCTGGTGAAAACCATATATCTCCATTTGCAGTCGTTCCATGTTTTACCTTCAACTAAAGGATCACTAAGGTGCTGAGATGTGGGTCTTGGGTATCAAAACCAATAAGATACAGTCCAAAATATTGTATTGTCAGGCTACAAACAAGGCAGTTCTTTTATATAAACAAGGATACCATCCAACAGCAGTGTTAGAATGATCCTGTCTTACCCATAAATACCGTCTCATGTTAGTACACATCATTTTTATTCATTTATTATTTCATGACTGACGTCAAAAATAAATAAAATAAATAAATCAACCAGAGGAGGAGTCGCCCCCCTGCTGTTTAGTAGAGAGAATGCACGTTTTAAGATACTAGCGCATCAGTTGTCGCCTGGTTAACACCCATGTTGTACTGACAGTGAGGTTAATTTAACCCTGCATAGGGCAATCATTATATACTTTGTCAAATATTTTAACAATTCACACAATTCTCGTAAATTTGGCATTAACGGCGCAACATAAACCCCAGGTATTTGAATTTGCGGCCATTTTTAGCTGCTGTTTGATGATGTCATTGGCCACTTGTTTCAGGCTTTCCGTAGACCTTTTTTACCCGTACTGATTGTCGGCAGCAGCAACAGTGGCAGACCCTGTGATACCCAATACACAGCGCCACTCAATGCTCATCCCCAAGCCCTGTCTGGTGAGATCGCTGCTTTCAAATGTACCTGCTTTGCTGTTTGACCGGAAACACAGCGGGCCTAAGACTGAGGCACCTGAAACATGAATACAACAACCATCCTGTTTCTACATGACTCAATAACTGCCTTAACTGTCAACAACTGTCAACTGACGGTAGAACATTTTGGGATTAAAACTCTCATTAACAAAAACGGTTAACAGATATCTGTCTGGAATGCTGCCATGTGCAGTTTCCCCACTTGTGCTTGGATACACTACGATGCTAAGGTGGGATTTCTTTACACTCACTTTGCTCTCATTTAAGGGAAAAACTATGAAGTAAGAATACAGAGTGCAGTACAATATATATATATATTGTGCAAGATAACTTTTCAAAGCCAATATTTGTTTCCCTATTTAAGAGAAGGGAAAACAAATGGCATCCTTCCAGTGCAACCACAAGCTGTTAATTGTTAGTCAGGGTGTTTCCTCCAGTTGGAGCTTCTCTGACATATGTTCAATACTGTTTACTGCTATAGATCCACATCTTTTTTTACGATTCTTGGGCTACAGGTTTCACCCCCTTGGAGGTGGAGTTGTCATTAACATCTCTTCGATCGCACGATCGTAAAAACTGCTTGATTGGATTTTTTAAAAACTCTTGCAGCCCAGTCAGTTATCCCTGTCAAGTCTTACTCATATGTTCACCATGAATGCATGACAGTAAGATTTAATGCAGCCTACAGGCAAAACTAAAGCATGTGATGAAGGAAATGCTTTCAAGGGATTTATTGCCAAGCGTTAAAAGAGGAAAAGATCATTGCTACTCTCATTGTCTGTGTGTCATATGTGCGTCAGACTGCAGCCTCAAGGAATACTATTGATTCCTGATAATGGACACCTCAAAGGGCATTGTCCCGCTTACACCATGGTCACAAAATAGGACTATTCGTTTGTATTTTAAGGCGTTTTGCAACAAATCAAAAAAATGTTCACTCCTTTTCCCTGGCAGCCCTTAAGCTTTGCTAATTCCTGGAACTATCATTGCCATCCCATAAGGCAATGGGACGTTGTTCCCTGTGCCAGTAAATAGGCCGGACCATTGATGCAAACTGCATCTGATTTCTATTTTACTTAATGTAGTCAGTGCATTCATTAAGATCGGTGAACAGACAACCAGAACTACTTAGTAGGTGTCCATCAGGAATTGACCCTGCAGCCAATTAGAATTGAGTATTCACCCAGACCGTAGGAGAAGAGGCTAGAACCAAAAGGCGAGACACTTAAACTAAAAGGAAAAAAAAACAGCTAACTGTGCTAACATGGCTAACAACTTCAACAGTGATGACAGTGCTAATGCTGGCTATGCAGACACAGCCCAGAGAAGTTGTGGTTTTAATGGCCTGTGTTTTAAAACTACACATAGCTAAACTAGCTAACTCATGTGTCTCTTTCTTTATGCTACGCTAAAGCAGCTTTGATACCACTGTCCATATAAATCTTCTCATATAAGTCTTGGTGGGAAAATAAAAAAACTCATCAACAGTGTTTTGGAAATATTGACCGCTAAATATCACATTGCTCTCCTGTCAACAGTGCTGCATGATTCAAAATGAAAAGCAATTTGGTCTGAAATCCTCCATATCTGTAACCCAAAGCCTCTGAAGCTAAACCTAGCAATGAATGCTATTCACTCCCCGCGGACAAAGACCAGATGCTATTAAATCATCCCATTGATTACCCCTATTCTGTGTGTGTGTGTGCGTGTGTGTTTGTGTGTGACGGATTGCGAAGGGGGAGCCAAGCGCTACATGTTAATGGGACCCTCAGTCAGCAAAGCAGACTCCTCATTCATCAGGCGTTACCAAACAATACACCCCCAAACGTGCGCACACACACACGCACACACAAGCTAGCACACAGTTGCTATAAAAGATCCAAATGCATCACACGATGATGGGTGTTTGGAGGATCCTTTGTGTATATATCAGACACACACCCCGGATGGGGCAGGATGATTATCATCACCAGTCTGTGCTGATGTCAGAAGCTGAGTCAATGTTTTTTTAAAGGGTAGGGCGGACTGGTCCTCGCGCTCTTTTCCTGGTGTCAAAATGTTGCCTCGGCGCTCTTGAAAAAGCCCCAAAGTAAAGGCGAATGTGTGTTATTGACCAATGCCCACGATGTGATGTAAGTAAAACTAAATGCAAGCTGAGTGCTCACAAAGAGACCTCGTAGGAAACTGAGGAAAAGGAGCCGAGCGGTGTTATCAAGTGGTTACATCAACAGGAGCCGGAGCTGGAATACAAAGCAGTCCAGAGAGGTTCTGATTTCTGGCTGAGCTAATAAAGGAATATACTCGCATTATCGGGGAGATCAAAACAGACCAGACCAAACTAGATAAGACCGGAGGAGAAATGGAGAGAAGATATACCACATGTATCTTGTAGGAGAATAGGCTAAACTCGACCACATTGTGGCAGAACAATCCTCCATCAGTTGGATTGGATCATGAATCAGAGTCACTGGAGTCAAAGAGCGCTCCAGATTTCTATCTGACACTCATCAGAAGTGGCTCAGCCTTTTGATGCATATCGTCTAATGCCACACGCAGCTAGTTGATTCATCATTTAAATTAATCACCAGCAATTTTGATAGTCCAATAGTTGTTTCAGTCATTTGTCAAGCAAGAAGACTTAGAGTCTGATAATGTTGCAAGAGGGAAAGTCAGAGGATTGCCAAAATCATTACGATTCATCTCGACACGGACAGGAGTGGGTGTGTACCGAACTTCATGGCAGTCCGGTCCAGTAGCTGTTGAGTTGTTTCACTCAGAATTTAAAAGTCAGGGTTCACCAAAGTCCTTAAGATTCATCCTCTGGCCACTACAGATATCTTTTACAAAATGTCATGGCAATCCTTTCAACAGCTGTTGGATTGTTTCACTCAAAGCCACAAATGTCAACCCCGTAGTGTGGACGCTAGAGGAAAAGTCATCGGTTCACCAAAGACAGTGGGTTTCACCCTCTGGGGATCGTGACCGTCTGTGCAGAATTTCATGGAAATCCATCCAACAGTTAATATGTGCCATCCCTCACAACCGAGCAGCAGCCTCTTCCTCTCGCCTTTCGCTGCCCGACCTCTCTGCCTAAAGAAGCAGTCTTCCTCCTCGTCCTCCTGGTCCTCGTCCTCGTCATCCTCCTCCTGTCCACCAGGTACATCTCATCATACTTCAGTACCTGAAACAGCTTATTGACCTCACCCATGTGTCAATGGGATGTGACAGCGTAATTAGTGGACCGAGAGGGGGAACTAATCAACTCGCCTGCTGCAGGTCACGCCATGGCGTGGCACTTCATCACCGCTAATGATATAATGCCGTGTAAATGTGTGGCTTAGTTTGTGTGTTTACAAAACAGCCCATGAGTCTGCCGTGCTCAGCGCTAGTTGTTGCCTTTGAATGTGCAAAGAAAGAAGAGACCAATACAAGGCCAAAGTGAATTATTAATGAATTTTAAATACCCAGTCGGTGCTATCTGACATGTTATAGATTTTCACAATATCCAAACATGTTGCATAATCCCAAGTAAAGCTCGGGTTGGAGGTCATTCGCAAACCTTTGTCGTTAAATCTGGTGGAATCGGACTCTGTTTGGCGCGATTTCTTGAAATGGGGCGACTTTTAAGTATTCGCGTTATTGTTTATTATTCGAGTCATTTTGCATTTACTCGCGTCCATTTGCGTGACGTTTGCATTACTCTGCGAGTTTGAACTCAACGGCTCCCGTAACCAGGTGTGCTTTGCATTCTGGGATGCGGATGAGCAAAATCAACAGTTTCCAGCAGCGAGCCAGAGAATGAAGCCAAAGAGCCTTTCAGACATTTGGGCTCAGCTTTTAGTAAACCTTTTGATTTGAAACTCACTAACTGTATGGAGAGTTGTGATGCGTCCCCGATGTGTATGGGCCTTAAGGTGGCTGTATAGAACACTCTGACTCTAAATGCGTCATGGTAACCTTGTATGGCTCATTTAATGTTAATCCCCCGAAATAGCTGAACAGTGTATATTTGAAATATAAAAAGACAGACGTTTAGCTTTGCGGGGCTGCCAACGCTGCTGGAGCTCCACCAAGCAAAGGTGTCAAATAAAAGCCCGATGCTACTTAACCACAAATTGGATCCATTAGACTGTATGACACATTGGTCTCTGCCATTTCAGGACCGTAACGCCAATCATTACAATAAGTGGGAATATACACGTCAAGATGAGGGGCCAATTTGAGCCGCTGCCTCATTCAAATCAGGTAAATAGCAACGCAGGTAAAAGCTCTCTACAGCAATAAGAACATGTTCAGTTCAAAGCACCAATTGTTAAGAGCCGTTATTTTCAGCTCGATCGAAGAACAGATGGGATGCGTAATGCTTCGTAATTTCAAATAATGATCAACTCCCGTTGTACATTTTGACCTGATATTTTTCGGCTGCTTTGAAGAGCACACTTTGGCACTTTGGCTGCTTGGCGCTCTTCCCAGGGGAACGCGGGTAACGTCACAAATCAACCCGCTGCCCTCACTGACTGGTCCGCTGCATTAAGGCGCAGGGAAATGGGAAGAGGGAGACAGAGAATAGGGAATATGATACTCAGACAACAGAGAGGGAGAACAATGGAGATACATAGAGAGGTGGGAAATCAAAGTGGGAATACAATACAGAGAGAGAGAGGGGAGAGAGAGAGAGAGAGAGAGAGAGAGAGAGAGCACGACACGGAGAGGGAGAGCTCTGCTAAATCCAATGAGGGGGGCTTAAAAGAGCGAATGCCAGAGATAGCAATGAAAATCCTGTCATTTTATCCACCCAATAAACACATTCTGAACCCAGGCCACATAATCCATCTATTTCCATCCCCTGCATATTATCTGTTATCTGTTCTGACCACAATGGCCGGCCCTCTTGTAGACAGAGCTGTTAGATAATAGAGCCACCCATAAAGGAAGAAAAAAAAAATACCCCCAAACAAACAAAGAAATGAAAGCAAAGGCTTTTTGTTCATTTCTTTCTCATTTCTTGTTCATTTCTTTCTTTTCTCTCACTCAGGAGCATTTTACATAAAAACAACACAAACCTATAGGCAAACAAAGTGGATGACTTGTGATATTTTGACGCACACATTTCATTTAGACATCAAACGCTATCAGCTTCTTTTGCCATTTAATTTACATCTCACACAATTCCATTCGCACTCTCGTCACAACTGCCGACGTCGCACTTTTGAAAAGCTTACAGTCATCTGAATTAAGTTTAAGATTAGCATTAGAATGTGACAAGTTGTACTTGGCCATTCAAAGACAACTAGACTCGCTTTATTCCCCAAATAGCCTCATCGACGTTCATTCTCTTCATTGCTCTGATCATCAATCAGTGCCGCTCCACGTTGTTTCATACATAATCATGAATATTGGGAGTGATGCCTCCTCTTGCTGCAGGGACAACACTCCCACTCTGAAATTATGTTGTAACACCGAATGAGGTGGATGGTTGGGGTATGGTGATGCTGTACATTTTAAATAGATACGGGGTGAAAAATGTAAGCAAGACCCTGAATAAAAAGAAAGAAACACCAATGCAATTCCCACACAAAGGCCATATGCCACAGTTTATTTACAAAAACACGGATAAGCCACAATCCTGTATATGAGAATGCATTTCGCTGATAACAGCAGGAATCCACGAGACATGAAAAACACCTGTTGTGTAAACTCTGTTGCTATGGTAATAACCGAGAGATTCTGTTTCTACACGTGTAGATGACAAATATGACCTAAACTAAGACAGGAGCCGGTGTTTCACCTGCTACACGAGAGGTCGGTCTGTTGCTGGAGAGAGGGGTCTAATTATCAGCAGCGTGCCAGTCCAAAGCTCCAGAAACACTGGTGTACAATGCGGCACGAGACAGGCGGTGTCGCTAGCTCAAATGACTTCAAAGAAACCCCATCATTCAATGGCTGATCCCAGTGGGAGCAGGAAGCCTATCAAACGGCTTGGCTGCGAGCCAAACAAACAATCACACAGTTGATATTAGCTGGCTTGAAAAGGATAGTAACCTGTTCAGGTTCTCCATCCTACAAAATATCAATGCGAGACCCAAAGCAAAAAAGCTGGCATCTTGCACATCTGGAGCGCAGTGATTGGGGACCTTACTGTGAATGATATGGCTCCGGCTTCGTGACTTAATTCAGGACAGCTGTCAATCACAGCTGTCATTTGTGACACCACATCCCCTTTATGTAGACAAATGTCCATTCAAACATACATCAGAGGGATGAGAACTATCGTAAATGTCATAAACCATCTTTGGGAAAAATGTACTTGAGGTGTAGGCTAGTTTTATTTTATGGTTTGTCCTATCTGCTAACATGGAGGGGGCGGGGTCTATGACATATACTGCAGCCAGCCACCAGGGGGCAACGGAGATGTTTTTGGCTTCACTCTTGGGGAGCTGGCATGTTATCCACACTCACATACAGTCTTTGGAACAGACTTGTGCCTGATGTATACTTCTGCTGCTGGTCTTGATGATATTTGTTCGCGAAACCCCAAATTTGAGTTTGTAAATCATATCTACAGTCACTTGTTGCTTGGCGGCAGATGCAAGCAGTTCGAGAATCAGCAAAACAATGCAGCAAGAACCTGTTACTGCACAGGAAGCCAGTGGTTACACATGAGACAGATAGCCAGTTTCTTAATATGAGAGTGCTGATCTAAGACCGGCTTGGAGACATAAAGGAGTCCAGACTGACCATGTGATATCAAAGGTGAGCCTCTAACAGCACTCGGAAGCTGTTTCTGACACATTTCATGTTGTAGATCCTCAGAGAATGCAGGTAAACGCACGCAGGACGGACGCTGATATATATATTGTTGAAAAGACTACTTCATGAATTTCCTGCTGCATCAGTGCCAGCCAGACAGTCCTTAAGTTAGCCATGGGAAAAAGGCCCAGGCACATCTCAAGACGCCTAATTTAATTACCGTCTGAGCTGGAAGACGGAGGACATAGATGCTCTGTAACGTGCTTTATCTTGCCTCGGTCACCTGAGTTTTACCTAATTGTGCATTATGTCGGGACAATGGCTAACTGTTGCCGCTTTGTCCAGGTAATATCTGACTCGTCTGTGTCTCATATCTCAAGAGGGGAGAGAATTCAACGGGTTGAAAATGTCAACAGCCTCGGGAGACTGTTGAACAGTGCTACCCGGAGTAGGGGCCGCGTGGTGCATAATGCATGGCCGGATGGTGTAATGAGATGGTGGGGAATTGTTCAACTCGAGGCTTAGGCCACTGTGATAAGTCGGAGTCTGCCTTGCACAAGACACTGAATCCAAGGCTTCTGTAGCTGACCCTGACCTCTGACCTCTTGAGGGAGACTTTCACCGCAGTGTTGTGCTGTCATGAGATCTGACCACAAAGTAAATTGATCTCAACAGGAAAACTGGTCCCTTCGTCCAGCCCTTAAAATTACCTACGCTTACATTTTATTAACAAACTGAAACTATGAAACTATTATCTCTCTACATTTTCAGAGCACCATCTAAGGGAGGGGGTTTGGTTTGATGGTCTTGTGTACAAAGCTATGACACTCCACTGTGAGCATCTCCTAATAAAGTTAGGGGGTTATTTTTATTTTTTTTAACAATGACAATTCGTTAACTGTGACTCGAGCTGGTTTATCAATTCATTTGAATTTGTGGATTGGAAAAATTCATTATTTTAATTTTTTCTTGGGTGATTACAGTAAGGGGAACTCTCATGGCTCATGGTGAATGCGAAAGTTCCCTTCAGTCACAGGCAAAATATCAACATGGCAGGATGCTTTGATAAAAGTGAGGACTTTGTTCCCCACTAATAAAAGGCTCCTCAGCAGCCTCGAGCAGAGCGCTGTCCTTTCTGAAGTTTGTCTAAAGTCTGTGGCAACTAAACGCGGCAGCACCACACATTGATTCCAGCATCTCAAACAAAGGCGCAGCGCTTCTATTTTACTAGAAAATGGATAATTCTTTTATGGATCAAATGCTTTTTTAGAAGGCACTGAGGAACAACGTCGCCTTGGTGACATTTGTCTGATCAAAACAGGAAGCAAGTGTGCTTTATGATTTCTGCGATTTCTACGCGACGAGCTTATCTGTTCGGGCGCGTGCGTCACTGCGAAGGCAAGAGAGGAGCGGAGAAAAGACAATTTGGGTGGAAGCAAATTCACAACAAAAAAAAGAATGCCAGCAGTGCTGCACAGATTGCAATCAACCAAAGGAAAGCATCACCGACTGAATGCAGAGCTCTGTGTCTGGCCGCGACCGATAATATACTTATTTTTTGTGTGTAATGCTGGTCCTTTTTTATTATTTAAATAAGCTCAGCGTGAGCGGCCAAAGCTGGAATGAGGAAAGTGAAGGTGACGGTAGATATCAGTCTCCGTCTGGGTCTGACGTGCAGGAATTCAGCCGAGGTGGAGGGGCAGCTTCATCTCCCTCCCGTCCTCCCAGCCCATCGAGACGGCGGGAGACACGAGAGCCTTTGAGGCGAGTGATTAGAGCGCAGCGGGACGAGGCGCAGCGGGACGAGGCGCAGCTCGCCATTCCCGTTGCCCTGTCCACATGCTCCGGACAAATGTACGTAGACAGAGAGGAGCAGAAGTCTCCAGTGACCCACGAAATTGGTCAGATTGACTTTCTCGACTGCCAGTGTGGGAGGCGGCCATCTTGACTCGGAGCCAGACATTAAACGAGAAGCGAGGGGGGAGGACATATTGGTTCCTCCGTGTGAGACCAGACGATCTCTCCACAACTGAGACAGATGTCATCTCTCCATGTATCCTTTTCTCGCGGCAGATTAATAATTTCCACTGCGCTGCCGATCATGCGGATTGAAATATCTCTTGACGAGCGTGTTACATCTCTCTCTTATGGTTGCTGTGTGTGCATTCTAAACTAATAAAGAGTCTAAAACAATAAAGAGTCTAAGACAGCAGCGCTTCAGGACTTCACAGAGTGGCGTGATCAGTCATCAGTCGAACAAAAGCTGATGTGTGCAGACTTCAGTGGGCCGACGCACTCCACATCTCCTTCCTCCCCTTTTCCAGTTATCAAGGACCGGAATATTAATATATATTACTGTCAATAGACAATACCTCCCTTTGGGATAAGTGCTCAGAGGACATTTGTTATAAAAAGACAGCACTGCTTTTATTTCATCAGTGGGGCTGTAACTGTTTGTGTTACCGCCACGGTCCGGTACACAGCACGTAAGTTGATCCTCGCACTGAGGAACTAAAAGGTCACGAGTCACGTCCACAAACTACGAGCCTCCGGAGCTGGCTCCCGGTCATTTACAACAGCAATGAGTTGTGCTCAAGACGAGGACAGTGTGTGGGCTAACCGGGCGGAAACCTCTGGTTCTTTAGAGTAAAGCAAATGCTGAAGTGTCTTGCATTCTCTCCACTGACCACCAGGGGGCGACTCCTCTGGTTGTATAGAAGTCTAAATAAAATGACTCTACTTCTTGATTTATTCCCTCAGTAAACATTGTAAACATGCGTTTATGGTCTCAATCTCTAGTTTCAAGTCTTCTTCAATACAGCATGATGTTCATTTAACAAATGACGGTCCATTTAGAGTCAAACAGACCATAAAGTAGGGTATGATTTAGGTATGCTGTGATTGACAGGTCTCTCCCGCGACCAGAGCCGTATCCAGCGTCACACCTTTGCATTCCAAATGAATGGTACCTTCCATTCACTGGCTAAAAAAAAAGACAACATGGCGACTGGTACCAGAGTGCTGTGTTTAGCCCGACTGTTGGGGCTGGAGTAGCAGTGTGGCCATCTACTTTCATAGCTAGCTAGATGGCACTCTGAGATTCTTGAATGAAGAGTGCCATACAAATAGAATGCATTATTATTATTATTATTATTAAAGATGTCAATTTGCTGTCATTGGACTTGGCCTGATGAGCACACACCTATTGTACACACAGACACACACACACACACACACCTACACTCACCCACACCCACACCCACACACACACACTATCAGAAGCCGTGTGCCAGGTCTACTTATCACCATCGATCGGGTCCAGCCAAGTCACTTTACTGCATGGCAGACATCCAGCCCTAAATCAAGGAAAACATGAGTTTGTAGCCAAAATGGCCGACGATGTGTTCTCAGTCTCTTTTGTGCTGCTGCGGCCGACTCCCAGGTGTGTGAAACTGTCATGCTTGCACTTAAAGAATGAAGTCTTTTTTTTATTAACAGTTGATCTCATATCCTTCACTCCCGTCATCCAAATGTGTGTCCGATACAATTTGACATACAAATATATCAGCAGGATGACAGCAATGAATATGTTTGTTATTTTTGTGACTACAGTGATTCTTTGGTTCGATTTAGGCACAAAAAGAACTTGGTTCGTGCGTGTGAGATTCCTGCGTTACCTTTTCTCCATATTGTGCATCATAGGGCCACGTATTACCATAGCAACCTGAGCCACGTGCTTCGACAGCATTGTAATGTGGTGCCTTGAAGTTGTTTGCATGATTCACAGGGTCGGTCTCTTTGATTCAGTTTAATCTAGCAGAAATGTTTTCATCCTGGTGTGTCACTTCTGAGAAAAGCTTTATGATTTTCTTTTGACCAACACACCTCTTTGACAAGATGTTTAGTGTAATTCATGAGGGCATAAATAAATAATTGCATAAACAATATGTTAACAGAGTCCAATAAATCAACTAAAAATGCCAAATCGCATTTGGAGGAAAACAAAAATTGACAAAATATGTCTAGAACATCATGGCAACTTTGCATTGCATTTCTTCCAGTTTACCCCAAATACTGTATCTAAGCCAGTGCGCTTCAGAACCGGCTTCTTTCAAATCAGGTGAATATGTATTTGTGTGTTTGAGTGCATGTTTGTGTGTCTGCTAGCGCAAAGCCTCCCAGTGTGTGTGTTTGTGGACTAAGGAGGTTTTCATCGGAGCTTAACTGTGACAGCTCTGTCTCCGTTCTGCTGGCAGATCAATAATATAGTCGCAGATGACTGTACTAACACTTGGAGCCGGTTAGCAGGCACACACGCACGCACGCACGCACGCACGCACGCACGCACGCACGCACACACACACACACACACACACACACACACACACACACACACACACACACACACACACACACACACACACACACACACACACACACACACACACACACACACACACACACACACACACACACACACACACACACACACAGACAGACAGAGTGTGTTAGTGTGGCAGACAGAGCCTGTCTGTGACTGTGGAGGATATTAGGCTTATTAAAAGTGTCTGGATCTCAGAGTGACTCATGCTAACTCAGTGTGTGTTTGCAGGGTAGCAGGTTAAAGGGCTTAACACTGCAATGTTGTGACATCTCAACTAAAGGACATCGCACTGCAGCTCCAAATTAGGCCTCAATCTAAGTGATAAAAGGCAGTCAGCTAAAATAACCTGCTCCAGTGCAAAATGTGTACAACTATTACTCCAGTATATATTTTTTAATTGGCTTGATAGTTTCCAGAAAAATCCGTTGGCAAAGTACATTTCTGCAAATCACCGGAATGTGAAGGTTTCAGAAATGTGTTTAATATCAGCGCTGTATCACAACCTAGCGTAACAAGCGTAGCATGGCAATGTAGCGTAACAACCTAGCGTAACAACATAGGGCTCTTGTTCTAGAGCTCTTCAGATAATTGACCGCAAACAATTTGGGACAGGTGTGGCTAAGATCCCCACAGCTGTAGACGGTGTAGTGCGGTCGACATTAGAGAAATGACAACCCTGGATCAACAATCATGGATGTTTCTTTAATCCTTGTGGAAAACTCTAGATTAACAGCTCATAGCAACTGCTTCCAGCTTCCATGACAAGTTAAAATGAAGTCAGCAGGATAGATCAGTCACTTAAAGCAGATTATTCAGGGCCAAACACAATAGAGAAGAACTAACACAAACATAATGTGGGACGCAATGAATGAAGCAAATTCTTAAATTTCTCAGGCTACTCCCTGTTTGTGGTATTAGACTGTTCTGCTAATCCAGCTTTGTCTGTCATAAAGTAAACTGACCATGCTTTCCATTTTTTTTTTGGTCGCCAATACCATTAAAAGAATGAACAACAACCCTCTACTCCATTACAGACAAACAGAAAAAGAATACTTTTCTACTTTCACTCTTGCAACTGAAGTCACAGTGTGTGAAATTGCATTCTTCTGCGAGATAAAAAAGCTGGCTTCTTACCACAAGTCTGAAACAAACAGCTCTACACAGACATTTCAGGAGCAATACCAAAACTTTTGGAAACCTGGAAATGATGAGCCAGATCCGTTTGGGCTACATTACCCAACTGTGTGCCCCCGTCCCCCCATTTCCCATCTTTCCTCACTCTCCTCTCCATTCTGATCAACAGGTAGAGCCCCGTAGAGCCCGCTGAACTTCTCCTCCCTCCCTCTCCAACACTGACTCCAAAAGATCGATACACAGAGTACAAGAAACACCAGCGTTTAAAATGTGACTTTGCACCCACCTTTCCTATTTCCTCCTACCCCCCAGATCGATAACAAGGACACACGCACGTATCCGTCGGCCTTCTCTGGATCGATTGAAGGTTTTAAACATTAACGTCCGCGTCGCCTACATCATCAAAAGCGGCACTGTCATTATCATTATACTCCATATTTAAGTGCTCACCGCGAAGGTGAAGAAGAGGGAGAAAGTGCTGAGTGTAAATGAGAGCATTCAATATCAAAGGCCTTGAATGTCAGAGAGAAATAAAGACATCTAAAGATCACAGATTATTCATTGAGGCACGAGTGCGCTGCTCTGATGTTACACCAGACTTTGCTTTGCCAACATCAAGATTATTTTTTCTCTTTCCTTTTTATACAATCAAAACTTTTAGAGCCTTTTCAACTTTTCAGAACACCAGATGGTTCAGCCGGGCTGTGATCAAACATTTGGGGACTATGGCCGAGAGGTAGTGGCCTTTAACTAAAAGTCGGTTTCATCCGGGCACAATGTTGGAATGGCAGAACCATTCAGAGCGCTGGCATTTAGAGAGGAGCGTGTGATGTGATTCCAGATGATGCAGTTCATGACCATGATAGAGGGGAGCCTATTAATGTTCCAACCCCCCTACACAAATACAAACACCTTGATATAAAGGTTCGATCACCGCAGTCACTAACGCCTTATTTCACCACATTTCATGAAGGCGACAAGGTCATGACGAAAAACCATTGTTCTTACAGAGAATAAGCGATGTGTTACGTGTGTTATTAATGCTATGCATGAACGCAGCATAAGGCGGCGGCTACACACGTGTGTGTGATAGTGAGTATGCCAGAAGTAGCTTTATATATGTGAATGTAGCGGTGTGTGTACACTTTATTTGTCGGTGGATTAATGATACAACTTCTCCAGACCCCGAGCTAAGTTCTCCATCTGCTGATTAAAGGGACCCCTGAAGACGGCGACAACTTCGGACCTCAAGGCGGACTAAAGTTGAGATGACCTTGAAGGTGGACCAGCCATTCTCATTTAAGTGACAGGATTTGGTGCAACGCAGAGTGATACAATTCAGTTTAGTGTTTGGCTTAATATCACCCTGGTTGGAACATTTTTACACCGATCCAACCCTAACAAACAACCCTAACTCAAGTGGATGGCCGAGTCCACACCATAACTATAACAACAAAGAAACTGTGCGGAATGATGTCATTGACAATAGAAAAACCGACAGCCAATGTAAATGTACGGCAAAACGACTTTGCAGAGGGTATCATCATTGACTCCTGTTTGATAAAACAAAGTGTGTTTCTCAAGACACTATCAAGAAGAAACTCACAGTGGCTGTTACTCATATCCATTTTGGGGGCTCCAGCGTCGTTTACAGAACATTATGGTTCATCGTTATCGTCCTTGGTGTGGCCCTTTAGATCTCCTAACTTTCCCACGTTCTGCAATGATCCACTAAAACATGATCTGTTTGTGATTACAGCAGTGACATAAAACTACAATTGGAGTGATAAGTCATGGCAAAACTCCTGCACAAAATAAATCTAACAGCAAAGTCTCTCCACGGGCTTACTCTCTGCTGCTGTGTTCTCACCACCGCTTTGATGCTTAAAAAAAAACACAATCAATTTGAGGCGTTCGGCTCAACTGTTGCTTAAGTCCACGACACCTTTGTGTTACTCTGAAGGAGACATTACCTTCGCACAGGTAGCGGCAGGATGACCCTTTATGACACAACCGTGCAGGCTCCTCGTTCTTGGGTGTTGTTTGAAAAAAATAGTGTGAAAAATTAATTTGTCCGTTATATCATTGACCTACTTCACAAGTGAAAACCGCACAACATGTTTCTCTAATTAGCAATATCACAGCCATATGTGGAATGTGAACATGCAGGACCAGATGTGTTTTGTGTGTGTGCGTGTGTGTGTGTGTGTGCCTTGATTATGTGTTGTTGGTTATGTATGTACAAAGGAAATTAATAAACAAGGCTAGACTCAGACATTTGTCATTTAAAAGTCAGTTTTGACAAATGCTAACAAAAATGACAATAACAGCAATAACAATCATCTTTTGTTGAGAAGTAACATTCAGCAGTCTGATAGGACCCACGGGCAGACAGAGGGCAGCTAGATACCAAAACAGACAACTTCGGAAAAATGGAAAACTGACTGAAAAATTAAAGGCTGAACGGGATTCCCTGAACACAACCTTACCCAAACACCAACCAGTTCTCTCTCCAACTGCTACATCCAAAACCCAACCACGGGGGGCGGAGCTATGACAAACTCTCGTCAGATGGGAGGAGCTTGGCAAGCTTTGTTTGATGCGGAAAAGATGCGTTTCTATCACACTGCTAGCATACCACGAAACAACACATTTACTTAAGGGGGGGGGGGGGGGAGACACCTTGCGTTACATGAGCAACAGGTGGTTTTAGTGCGTAGCAACTGGATAATGGGAGAAACCGCAGCTGAGGAAAGTAAATCAAACATGATTTTGTTTACGAGTTTCTTTTTGGGGGCTACAGTGGGGTTACTTTATTTCTCTATGGGGCCTCATTAAGCTGCCTGTGGGAATATAATGTATGGGATGTAGTCTATTGATGATGAACTGGGTGCTCCCGCCAAACGAGCGGTGGTGCTGTGGTTACAGCCAATGGTTATGCACACACGCACACACGCGCACACACACACACACACACACACACACACACACACACACACACACACATACACACACACACACACACACACACACACACAATCACCACTCAGCAGCCGGGAATCCGATTACCAGAATATACAATCTGGACAGCCAAAAAAGGCCAGCAAAGTGGAGTGGCCGCCACAGTGCCACCAGAGCTCTGATATCTGTATCTGCTCGGGGTGGTGTGTGCTCGCTGTCAGAGGTCCATTCGGATGATTAGATAACGGAACTGTAGCCAGGGAGCAGGTAAACACTATAGCAGAGTGAGGCATGCACCAGCACAGAAAAGAGAGAGAGAGACATATACTGCTCAGCTTCTCTGGGGGGTTTCCTCCCTGTTTTTACTGCTTTGGTCAGAAACTGTTTCTTTTACCTTCCAAATCAGATTGCCAACCCATGATGCACCTAGTTGAAGGCAAAGTCAAACAGCTGCTTCAGGCTTGGTTTAAAAATTCAACCAACCTATGCTCTGAGCAAGGCTCTCACCTTGTGCGGCCAAACCAAACTGACACCATGACAGGGCTCAAAATAATAACTCTTAACCGCACTGCTCCGGCGACCTGACCTTGTGTTTGGATCGGAGGGATCGACTTTGCGAGAGGTCGTAGGAAATTGGAACAAGAAAGAGTTGTTCCTTCAACTTCAGTAACAGCTGGCAAGACAACAAGCTTGGCTTATTTTGAAGCAGCTCAAGGATTGGGCATTTTAAACAATTTAATTTGGCTGATGTCATATGAAATATTTCACATAAGTTATTTCCAAGGAACACAGTTTGTAAAACTACAAAAGCAAGGGCTCTCATCGGTTGGCCATAGGCTCACTCTCACTGACGATCATCTGGATTATTACTTGAAGCGACAAATAGAAAAGAGGAGTATTTAAAAAGTGAACACAGACATCTACAATACAATCATGGCAATTTACCATTTCCTTAATTTCCACCCCAGAAGAACCACCAAAGCATCCCCTTGCAACCTTGACATTTGAGGCGGAATGCTCCTTTAACTAATGAGGCGACGTACATCGCGCTCTTCTCTCGGCAGACAAAAACATTGTCTCCGTTTGACTGATAGAGTGACACACACACACACACACACACACACACAGTGGATGTGTGTCTCTTGAAGTGATAAAGCAGTGGCATATGCTGTGGCAGACACCGTGACCTGTGGTGACGGGGAACAAAGGCAGAGCTGAAGATGTCATTAGCAAGTCTGAAAGTCCTTATCCTCCACAACACAACAGGAGACCTGAACTGCCGGCCCCCCTCACAGCTGCACTTAAGGCTCATTCTTAATTCAACTTCTTCGTGGTTTAGCCCGTCTGCCTATCTGGGGACAGATTTCTATTATTTTAAGTACTTCATTGCTTACTTTTTAAGTAAGTCAACTGAAAGGACTTCTAATAAAAGGTGGTGCATGGTTGGGGATTCCCTTCTGGTGACGCAGGGAAATCTGTATTTACACTAGTTGCATGGACACATAACACACATAGACAGTCCCATCCTCAATTTATTTCTACCTTCTTTCGACACACTATCTATCTTGCATCAGCCAAGGTGTCTGAAAATCCCATACAGTCATTGTATTGACCCCAGTCATAACAACACCGTTGATATTATATTTTCTACTGTTTCTATACACCTGTGGTTTGTCTGGGAGTAGAAACTAGAGCTGCTCCGTTAAGAATGTCAATAATACTGCATTCACATGGAATCGACCAGACTGCAAACCGGATTTCATTTTAGTGGATGAGTGCAGGACGGTGAAATTAGGTGAGGCCTGCAAAGAATACCGGAAACGCTAACTATCAAAGTACAAACATTTTGACTTTTTTCTGTCTGTTAGAAGAATTTATGTCTGGATTCTACCTCACACATGGTGAAAGTTGTCTAAGTTTGCAATAGAATATTCTGCATTTGGTAGCGACATGCAAATTGGAAACAATATGACATAACCATGGCAACATATTGTAACGCGTTTCTGTCACTCTGTCCGGCTGTTGTTGTTTTTTTCTCGTGCCGTCCAGAAGGTTTTGTCCGTCCGCCGTTTGTCTGATTCCATGTGAATGAAGCATAAGTTCCTGTGATGGGAGTTTTCAGAGAAACTAGTATGCTTCCTGGCTTCCAGATCATGTATCATGTTTCAAATGATATATTAAATGTGACTGTTGGGATCATTTGGGTTATTAGGAGTTGACAATACACCATTTCCTGGCTCAGAAAAAAAGAAATAAGTGGACCTTGTGCAAAGATCTTTTTTTGTCATATTGTTTCAAACGTCAGGCATGAACTGTTGAGCTCAGTTAATGCTGTTCTAAAGGAAGCAAAGTAACTGGAACATGCAGCTTTCCCATTAACAAACAACATAGAATATATAACTTTCTAAATATTGTATAAGTATATTTATATGGAAGCCTTTCCTTGAAGCTTCTTTTTCACGCTATACAACTGACAGAACTAGCTAGCTAATGTGACACAAAAGCACTTAATTAAAGTGAGAAATGGTAGCTTGAAGCCAGTTGTGCTAACGCAGACAACACCAGTAAATGAGCGTTTGCTCGTGGAGATAAATGTTTATTGCACTGTTCCAAACTTCTACTGGACAGCCGGGATTTAGAACATTGTGACAGACAGCTAGCAAAAATAATGTAGCTTTTAGCATGTAACACACCTTGCTAAAGAAGAAGTTTAAACCCTGTACGGGCCAAAATGCTTCGCGGCCATGCTACCATAAGCATAACAACAAAGAAGATAGACAGGAACTTGCAGAAGAAAACCATTAATTTACCACAGCCAATTATCCACCAAAATGATAAAAGGAACCAATTCAAAACACAGCAGCAATTTGAGTTTAGTTTTACTTCCACCGAGCTGCCGAGAATATATTTAAAACCCCTCGTTTAACTGCTGCGCACAGTGTCAATACGCCTCGCCACAAATGCTACCAAGATAAATCCCTGTTCATGTCTTGTAGCTGCAGATTAAATGTCGCCCCTTCTGTTCGCCGGGACAGGCAGCGATGATTCAGAACGGCAACAATACCAATGTTTCAGAGGAGATTGGGCAATAAATCCTTCACGCTTTAGGCACTGCAAGCTTCTAGCAGTGCCTTGTTGTGTTTTGCCAAACCATTTGTCCATTCGGTAATTACCTCCAAGTCCAACAAAGTGGACATAAAGCAATAGCAGACGGACAGTGCGGACGCTCTGCTCCTCAGTTAATAATGAACCCAGCTAATCAAGTTAGCAACATGGCAGCCATTATTCCATCTGTGCGCAGCTGGGTGATGAAGTGGACTCCACACCTCTTCCTGCTGTTTTATATGAGGGAGGGGGGGGGGGCAATGCAGCCCTGTGACAACGCTGAGGAGCTCAACGCATCACCAGTAAATTAGGCCGCTGAATGAATCGGGTTTTAGACCATCTTTGGTCTCTTTGTTGGTCCACCCCTCAAATTGAAACGAGAATTACAATGCGGGCTGATGAGGAATTAGTTTGAGACGGATGGAATCCCCTCTCGCTTAATGCAATCAAAGAGGAGAATAGGTGATGGATCGGTTGCGTCTATTAGTGCATGTGAGAGAGAGAGAGAGAGTGAGAGAGAGAGTGAGACAGAGACAGGCTTTAATCGTGTTACATTGAGAGGCAGGCTAAGTGCGTTACCACGATTGTGTCAGAAGTGCTGTGTTCACATCACGGGACCAGTATGGAATGTGTAGAGTGTGTTCTTTGAGCTCGGAGCGGAGACGAACCGTGGGTCCAAACTCAATCAAGCAGCAGATTAAAAAAAAAACCAACAACAATAACAACAACAAAAACGAAGGCCCAGAGCAGAACAATGGACTCATGTGACAGCTGCGCATTGTTTGGTTCTCTTTAAGAAGCAATTGCAGATTTGAATGAACAATTAATAGCGTGTCATGTTTGCAAAGCTGGGGATTTGCTTTGTGTCATCAGACCTGAGCCAACATTCAATTTAAACTACCGAAAGCAGACTCTTTGATCAACCTGGAGTGTTACACTGACAGGGTTGGCACGATTTTGCCGCAAAAGAATGTCATTTTGATCACTGCTGCTGAAAAAAGGTATTCTGGGAAATGCTGTCTCTCCTGCTCATCACCAACAAGGGAAACTAGTGAGATTTAAAGAGATTAGGTTTGTATGTTAGTATAACACACGGTCATGTCATGTCTGTGTTCAGCTAATGCAAAATGCTGAAACAAAATATATGTTGATTTGTAAATATGACACTTTGGCTCCAAGTGTAACATCTGTAGCTGTAACACTCTAATACAGGTTATGAACAAATACTTATGGAAGCGGTATTTGTATGAGAAATGATTTGATTATTAATACGTTACATGATCATCAAATCTGGATTGACTCGAAGCACACCTTACACATACAATCAGGTCTATAAGAGGTACTGTATGTATATAATAAGTTATCATCCTTAAGCTTCTATCATACTTATTTATAAAAATTACTCTGGACGAGCAACATGTTTTATTTGGTGATAATGTTGTTATTCTGCGTGTTTATTATGAGGAGCAAGAAGAGGGATAATACTAGTTAGAGCTGAAAACCGATACTATGCGTTCTCAAAATGAGGTCAGCAAACGTGAACATAATTACAGGAATGTAGTTATGCTCAAAATAACAAATAAGTAAAAACAGCTCTTCTTTTGAACTGCTAAACATTCGAGTATAATTAGGTGGGGAATTATAAATAGCAATGACCATCTTATGACCATCCATGATGTTGTTTGGTTACAATCCTTAAAATAGACAAGCAGTATTTAAAAGCTGCACTAATCAATGATTTTTTTACACCAATGGATCAAATGACTTTGGGCAATATAATAGGCGTTGCTGGTAGTCACAGACCCTTAAAGAACCACCCAAGTCTGCAGTTCTTTGAAGCATTTGGCATCTTTCAGCTCATTGTTTTGGTTTTAGAGCTTGCAAGTGTGGCAAGTCTCAAACTATGACGCTCTACGTACCCCTTTAGCGTCAATTTTGGTGTGCCAACTTCCTTTTCAACATAAACTTCCGCTTTCACATAACACACTGCTTGGTTAGGTTCAGGAAAAGGCCATGGTTTGGGTTTAAATAAGTACATTAGGGTTCGGGGGTTAGGGTTAGGTAGACTACATTGCGTACGCTACGTACCAACGTAGCTTACTTGAAAAGCAACGTTGACTCCCAGAGTTTTCAAACAGGACTCCCCGAGTGAGAGTCCTTGAGAGACCATAGAGTTTGCTTGACCCCCGACCGGCATCCCAGACAGAACTTGTTGCTCTTCATGCTCCATCACGTCACTCCCTCCTTTACTACTGCCATGACCAAGGCCACAGAGAGCCTCATAGTTTGGGGCCACTGACCAAGCTGCTGTAGTGGACGAGTTGGGAACAACTCAATATAGTTATAATTTGACAGGTTGTACACAAGAAGCAAAACAAAAATCCAGTAATGCGACTTCAAATTTGGACCCTCGTCCAGCTAACTAGCTAGGCAGCTCAGTCTGAGAGATTATTTTGTTGGTATTTCGCCAATGATAATTTCAGTGTTGAGCTCAGCTAGCTGCAACTTGTCCTTCCAGCAATCAATGTATTTGCTCCGAGGTCCTATTTTGTAATGATTGCCATTACTTATTGAAGATAAATGCTACACATAGTTCCTTTGATTATGCAGGCAAAAGTGAAGCTATCCCACAAAATATTTTTTATGTCATGGGATGTCTGTTTTTTGTCCCGTATCTTGCGTACTTCAGTAATTTCAGGTTATTTTTACCCAAACGACAAGTGCTTGGTGGCTTTTTTTGGAAAACGCACAAAGAAATGAATCAGTAACTTTTTGTAGGATATCCTATGAACCGTTGTATGAGGATACATTGACCATATGTATGTATCTCTACCACTTTGATATATGTTAATTGGGTGAATTTAGAAAGCCACTATATAAATACGTATGTCGCAGCTCTGTAGTATGAATGTGTGTGTGGGCTGAAGGAACACTCTTTTAAAACCGTGGTTTCAATCATAGAGTTGGATTTCGGGCACAAATCAGGGAGTGTAGCCGCTGTAAAGCCGGTCACCTGCGAGACCGCAGGGGTCAGAGTGCGCGGAAGAGGATCTGACAGGTGTGAGACAAAAACCACACAAACACACCTGATGCTCGTCATGCTCCCAGTCTCAGAGCCAAGCTTGCATCTCTCCAGCTGACTGGCAACGATCTGTCGCTCGGCTTCCAGCTCCCTGGTCAGACGTTCAAACTGCAACTCCTGCAGAGAGAGAGAGAGAGAGAGAGAGAGAGAGAGAGTGTCAAAACGTTCTATCTGCTTGTTTACGGTTACGTTCATAATCATCCTGAACCTCACTTTTGGCCACCGTCGTCTCTGACACGTTATGAATTGTTGTGAAATGGACTCTGCAGTCCGTGGCGTCAGAAGGGGCCAGATAACGCTGTGTCTGCCACTGTTTCACGCCGAGAGGAGTGTGATATGTCGCCAGCAAATAACCAAGATAAAGCGAAACAGATGACATTTTTGGGATGATGGATTTTGTTTTCGTTTTTTCACATGAAAGCTTTAGTCTAATGCCTGCCTGACAGATCATCTATACTCTATAGTGTGCATCCCGCTGGTATGAAGCAGATTGTCAGTCACATCCCCCCAGTGCATGTTTTCTGCAGTGTTGCGGATCACCTTCACCCTAAAATGTGTGGCCTAAATCTAATTTCATATACTATACTTAGAGAAATAAAATGGATGTAAAAGAATAATGTGATAACTGTCCCAGAGATGTGGTCCTTTGGTAAAGCCGACGCCTCTAAACGGCTTTTATGTTCGAGGCTGCCTGCTCCGCTCCAGGCAAGTGGCGTTCACAAAAAAACATGTAACACTATCAGGTGTTACGTAACGGACGGGCGCACACCTGGACCAGTGACCCGCAGCTGTGCCCTGAAGCAGCTGTCTGAGTGTGACAAAACACATCTACTGTAAAGTACGCCGTGCCAGGAAAAGAAAAAGGAAACAATGTAGAACATTTTAGTAAACAGGCAAGTCATGAAGCACATTTAGAAATATATATATAAATATTATAAAAATGTTATATGTTATAAATACTGTATGTCTAGGCAAACTATAAATTCTGATCTCTTAAATCACTTTTACGTACCATTTAATAATGACTGTGTTGCTGTTCAATGTGCGATGAATAACCACCAATTAACCGGTATGCAAACAAACCAACAGCTGATTATAGTATTTGTGTATCTGCTGGTGGCTGCGATCATTATAGCTGATTACACATAACTGATTTAACTAATTTGTGCAAAGAAGAGATGGAGAGAGAAAAAACAACAACTAATTAATGCATTTGGATTGTAGATAGTTTCAAATGCAAACGGTGTCTACGACACAGGACCCTGAAATCATGATTTAGATCTTAAAGTGCTTTCTGACAGTTTTCTGGTGGGTTTCCAGATAATAAAAGTGATGGAATTATAATAAATCATGTCAGGATGGGAGATGTAATCAATCAATCAACGTTTCCCCAGTCAGCATTTGAATACAAAGGGTCTGCTCTAACAGAGATCGGAGCTCATCTAAAAGCTATAAAATTATGGATTTGAAACTGATTGAGCTCCGCATATTTCATTTGGTTTGAAAGTGAAATTGCACTAAGCGGTGAATCCGTTCAATTCAAATCCATATATTTTGCATAGCCCAAAATCACACATCACAAATTCTATTGTGTGAGGATCCTGGAAGTAACACAAGCTCACATGCAGTGCTCATCCGCCTTGTGTTCTCCATCCCCGGCTGACACGTAGCGACACGGGGAACAAGGTGCGTGACAAATGGCGTGCTGCGTATCTAACGCTGAACCCTTGGGGAGCTCCTGGCCAAACAAGGCGAGAAAAGCTATCGCACTAAAAGTGAATAAAAAAGGTCAACCTGCTCCGTTGGCACGGACACGGGAGGCAACTTTATGGTAGTTGTAACACTTGAAATGCACTCAAAATATTACAAAAAACATTAATCTTATTCATAACACGCAATGTGTGTTTCCATCTCAATTGCGCTGACGTCCCACCACAACGATACCATGTGATTATAATGAAGCGTCAATGTAATAAGTTCAGAAACTGACGATTTCACCGTAATTATGCACCGTCTTCTTGCTATTAAAGGGATGGCGCGGTGAAAATATTCTACTGTGGGTGGTACCCTGGCTATGGATAAGAGCCCCCTTTCAAAACACCTGAACTATCCCTTTAATGGAAACCGTTAGCCATTACACACACACACACACTCACACACACACACACACACACACACGCACACACACACACACACACACACACACACACACACACACACACACACACACACACTCACGTGCGTCTGCATGGGTTCTGCAGCTTATTACACTAACAATGGCGGGGGAAAAAGTTTCCCACTGACTTCATGACACAGTTGAGTGCTCGATGCAACCGCCAAACTGCAGAGCTGGAGAACACTCAATGTGACTTCTGTCAGCGGGAAACGTTGTGAGTGCAGAGCAGTCTGTTGATGCTAACATGCTGTAATGCCTTCTCTCTCACACACACACACACACACTCTTTTTTTCTTTTTGCAATCAAATCAACTGAAGGAAAGAAAGGAAAATGAGGACGAAAAAAAACCCAAACCCTACTTTGATGCGACATCGCCAGAACAGATGAAGGGAGAGATGAAATGTTTTGTTTGTTTGTTTGTTTGTTTGTTTGCCGCTGAGTAACTAGCTGGATGGCGAGCCGTGAGAATTCAGTCGTACGGCTTCTTCTAAACATCCAAACAAAAGCCATCCCTCCCTCCTCCCCCACCCCTTACTCTCCTCTCCCTCCAATTCAGGGCTGACAGGCAGACACCTGTTACTGCAGAGGGAGAGGCACAGACCACGATGGGATGTTTTCTCAGAAAAGACAAGAAAAGTAACGGATAAAAAGGATTTGGAAGTAGTGAGAACACATACCTTCACATGGACCATGCTTCACAGAGAGGACACAGAATCACAGCGACTATCCCGCTTCTCGTTGCTCCCCATATGGTCAAAAAGCAACAACAACACTCGCTCTCCCTCCTCCAAACTCTCATCTGTCCCGGGTCAAACACAGCAAGTGATTAGAGGGGCAGAAAGAAAGACATGGTGAGAGAGAGAGAGAGAGAGAGAGAGACTCCAGTGTCACTTGAGCTGACTGCAACTCAGCCCCCCTCTCTCTCTCTCTCTCTCTCTATGTCTCTTTCTCTCTCCCTCCTCGAGGGGCCACGAAACACACACACACGGTGTTCACTGAGGCACAAAGGTCCCTATGGCAACGGAGCATTCAGAAGCCCCGTGGCATTATTTATGCAACGTTGCATCACAATGGGTCCTCCCACCGGCCGACCCTGCCAAAAAAGCCGCCGCTCGCCAGTCTCTCTCTCTCTCTCTCTCTCTCTCTCTCTGACAACACCATCTGCACGTCTCCCTCTCCTCCTGCCTCCCTCCCAAGCCACCACCACTAAAGAAAGCAAGGGGGGGGGGGGGGGGGGGGGGGAGAGGAATTAGGAGAAGGGGGGAGGCGGCGGGAGAGACAAAAGATGGAAGTGAGGCACACACTCAAAAAAGTACACTCATGCCGACACACACAAACACACATGCCTTCACACACCTGTAGGCCATATCCACAAGCCGACACACACACACACACACACACACACACACACACACACACACACACCCCTAATCTGCACTCAACTGTGGCCTGACAATACCTTTCTCTGTTTGCACTATTGGCTGCTTTTATTTGCACAGACTGAGAACGTAAAAAGCATGCAAAGTGGAGACGTGTTACTCCTCGACAACAAATTATAACATGTACGTGCTTTTGTTCAGCAAGTTCATCTTCACAAATGAACACCACTTTTAGGATTTTTGAAGCGTGAAGGCAAATCGGCGGAGGGAAAAAAAAAGCTAACGTTGGGCTATAAACGAACTACAACCACGGTCACATGACTTCACGTCCCCACCACGAAGCACAAGGAGGACTAGTGTTATTATTATGGTCCCATTTACAGACCATGAAGCAAGGTATGCCTTAGCCTGGGCTTACTGTGATTGACAGGTCAACAATTGTAGATTCCGTTCACTGGTTGCAATGGCCAAGATGTCGACGGCCGTCATCCAAGATGGGGAGGGACAAAAGGGCAGTCCACAAACCAATGGAGGATGTCACAATGACGAAGTCCACTAATAGACAGTCTCAGGTTCTAAGTGATGATGTTTTGTAGTCTCTTTTCGCCATTTGGTAGCTCCCGATTTAAAAAGCACATAAAAGCTTCAAAATTAACTTTATGCTGTAGAGCAAAACGTAAAAATCTCTTCGGCTGGTGTTAGCCACAGACCATAATTCAGGCACCAAAAACTCTTTTTAAAAAAACCCTGACTTCATGAGTGCAAAAATGCGGACTCATTTCCAGGTTTTCGCAGTCTTTCTGCAGCACTCTGTAGTGAGCCAGAGAGTCCAAGAGACAAAACCATCATATTAGCTTCTTCTTTTCAATCCACTTTTACATAACCTCTCTCTGCCAAAGTTTGAACTCCTCAAAAGGGATCGTTTGCAATCTAACCTGTGTTTTTGTCCAGCCAATGAAATAACTATGCTTGACAAGTTTTTAATTTCCAAATTAAAATATATACAGAATCATCAAACGAGAGAACATCATTGAAGGTTCCCACGAAAAAAAAAGCAACAGCTATCTCTTACCCAGATGCAATCTGACTCCCAGTGTGACCTCATAGCTTCCCAACTGGTGCCACGGTCCCTTCCCAAAGCACCAAGAAGCCCAGTGAGCAAAGTCTAAAATGTTTTCCTTTCTTTTTTTGTTGCTTTCCTGTATCCGACGTATCCACTTCCCTCTCGCTGGGAGCCACCGTTTAACTAAACCAATCACGGCCTCCCAGCAGATACATGCTGCACATGCAAAGAGCCTCCAGTCATTTCTTTATTCAAATGTGGAACTCGGCTGTTTGGCCGCAGACCGACTGAACGCAGGTTTGATCGCACAGATAAATGGGACGTCAAGTGAACGTTTGGCTGAAGCGAGACAGATCGCCGTGATCAGCTCAACGTTTTCAATCTGCAACTTCAGGATGCAAATACGCAGCAATTCTGAGCGTGCATGCGTGCACCGAATGAAGTATGCTGGGGTGGGAATAAAGGAGCACTCAGCAGATGTTACACACAACGGTCAATTTACTCGTAATGAGGAGTACTGCCCAGCCTCTGAAACCCTTCATCGTCATCTCACGCTTGAGCTCCACAACGTTATACCAAGAAAAAAAAAAAAGCCTGTGTGACGAACCGGCAACATGTGTAGCGATCAGGAATGGTGAGACCAAATGATGATTTTAGTTATATAGGTACTGTAGGATCTGTATTTTAAGAGTTTGACCCATACCAGGGACAACAAAAAGCTGTAGATGTCATGAAATAATAATACCCCAAAAAGTTTCATTGTATTCTTTCAGGGTACTTGAGTCTGAACTCCGAAAACGCAGTTTAATTGAAGAATAATGATGACAATAAATCTGACATAAGAAACAGCTCGGGTTAAAGGGCCATTACAAGTATTTCACAATTTGCACTAACTATTTGCAAATGCAATTATCTATTGATTTTTAATGCATTTTCCCCAGCAAAGCAGCCATTGACTTCTCTACAAGCAAAGCATTACAGCCACTTACCAGACTTTGAAAACTTTACGTGACCTTTGTGTGGAAATGCAGTTTAAAGGAGTATTTTCCAGCAATCCAGTGTTGGACTTTTGAAACTTTAAATTGGGGGATTCACAAAGACAGATAAGACATAGAAAAAGGTCAATGACTGACACATCAGTTATTTTGAGTCCCTGGTGTAGGTTAAGCTCCTCAAAGCCCTCAGTTTGTAATGCAGCCTTTCTGTTACAAAGGAGAGAGGGACATGTCATCTATGTGTGAAGCTGCTGGATTTTACTGAGAACTGACAAGATTGTATTTAAATGATGTGCTTATTGTGATGGATCACATAACATCGCAGGAAATGAATGGAATCCAAAGAAAGGGATTTGTAATAAATAGTTACAAGAGTTACAGAATGAGGATGGAATGGACATTGAGCATTTACCGTGGTCAACTGACTGGTTTCAAAAGAAAATGCTGATTGTTGTTGTTTATTATGGTGGCGAAACATGTATTACACACTGTTGCTCCGCCGCTAATAAGTTAATTCTTTCTTACTTATAAACGTGACAGCATGGCCGGACCAGCGCTGTGTGTTACACATCACACTGGCATGAGTGAGTCGTAGAACCGCTGCAACGCTTGCAATGGCCGCTCAAATACGGCACCACCGAGTCCATCATACTGGTAGAAGAGAAACACTCACTGGCCAAATGCAGCTTGGCAGATTGGTGGAATTGCGCGTGTGTGTGAGGAATCGTAGCTTGATCAGCAATTAAGTGAAAAAAGGACAGCAATTAACTTTGTCTTAATGAGCAGGTTCCACAATTAAGTGCCCGTCGACGGATTGCATTACTAAAGATTGGGCTCCGGTCTGAGCGTGTTAATGGAGACGGAGGGGAGGCAGATAGGGAGCCACCAGCTTACAGGAGCAGGCTGACCCCTGAAAACCCCATTAAAGCAATTAGTGAAGTAAAATAAATGACTGGAGGACAGTGGTGGGCTGCATAGTTGTAGTTTGTGTGTGTGTGTGTGTGTGTTCTATCTGTAGCTGTCTCCCCCTCTCTCTCCACTGTAAAGCGCTCTAATTGTGCCCCGTGGTGTCCGCCTGGCATTTAGTTGTTTCAGAAGGGGCCCTGTTAAATGAGAAAATGTCACGGTGGCTGTATAGCTAAGACCACTGGTGTCTGGAGCTATTGTTTTTTGGCCGGAAAAAATTGCTAGGTTTGTAACAAAGTTGTCCCGGAGGCCGAGAGAAACAAGCCAACACGAGAAGGTGGGGAGTGATGGAAAGATAGAGACCAAGGGAGCAAGTGAAATGCGATAAAGGAGAAAAAGAAAAAGAAAAACAGCGAGGCAGAAGACAGATTCGAGGAGATTTAGCGCTCTCTGGATACCAAAACTACTTAAATGTTCATCCCAAACCAGACAGATTTGTCTTGTTTCCACGATAACTGCGGCTGTAGATCCCGGGTTTAATTCCTTAAAGACACTGTGTCTCCACCCCACCCCGTGCAGCAGCGTGAATTATGTCTTCGTTCATCGTACGCGCAAAATAAAGGAAAAACATCATCAAGGTAGAATTTTTTATTCAAACTGCGAATGAAAACCTCAAGGATGTTAAAAGCCCAGGGCCGTGACACGCGAGGTAAACACCTTTATGGGGACGACTTATCCTGAGATTCGGCACTGTTGCTTTAATCACATTGGAGAACCTTGTGGCCTTGTTATTTTTGTCTCAGTTTATTGCTTGTTGCTGGGAGGATTGCCGATTGACATTTCACTACAAGTGCTGTTTGGAAAAGAGGAAATATGAGTAACTCTGCCCAATAAAAAGCGTACTTCCACCAAATGGATTCAAGAACAAATGTTAGTACAAAATTGAAGACTTAGACATGATTCTACGTAGCACATTCACATATTACACATATTCTGTACAGTTAGAAATACAAAACAAGATGGTGGTTTTATCAGCAGCAAGCCAAGGTGTTGGAGGCGTTTACCGACCATTAACAATGTAGTATTTCAGAATTCCAGTGAGGCTTTGGGATTCACACACCCTGCAATAATGATTGATACCAGATGATTTCTAAATGAAAATACTGCAGTCTGCAAGTATTGTGTCTTGCTTTTAGTTTTGGGATCAAAAGCATGTTCAACGCTGATAATGGCTAGTACAATGTACCATTTTAAGTTGATTCCTGCTGTCTCTATTCATTTGCATGTAATGGAGGAGCAACCGCCGTCAGCCTTCCTCCAGCATCGGACAGCCTCTCTTTAGCCTTGCATGTAATAAACATGTATCCATTTGGTGGATGAATTGTGGTACTGCACACATCCTAATGGCATTGAGCTATCCAAATAGGCCAACGGGTGTATTTTATTATATTGGAAAATATATGTAAGTCTGATTTGACATGACATTAATTGAGTTATACAGCTACCTGAGAACATTTCACAGATGGTAACCAGATGTACCGAAATGGATGAAGATTCCACCTTCACATGCAGCTACTAAAAACTCTGCAACGTTGCTCTGCTTCACTTGATTAGCTACAGTCTGTGCACAGGATACGCAATCCAGTTTTCTGGAGGTTTTGGGATGCAACTGCATCATTCAAAAGGGATATTCCCTCAAGAAGTGTAGAGTTTAGTTAGGCGGTATTGAAATCTTTAATTTCGGCTGTGTTGAATCTACATTTCCACTGGCCCAGTAACAATACTGATGTTTACACCTCTGCATTATATATTGTGTGGAAATTAGTATTCTCAGAGCTTCAGTGATAAAGGGGATGAGGAGGGATTTAGTTTTTTTTAATGACAGCAAAGGCAAGACCATGAATTGTGTTTGCTGCATGGAGGCTCTATCCAACAAATAGGAGTTTATTTTCGACAGTATAATCCTCAATCGAACTCGTGGTAAGACGGCGAACAAGTTGATCCCCACTCTTCTTTAGTAATAGAGAATTGAAAATTGTAATCCCTTAACTACTGAACTACGAAACTAAGTGACGTGTTACCGCACCAACACGTCTCAACTGTTCTGATACTAAATGATATCAATCTCTGTTATGCTGCGTTTGTGCTGACTATGGCAGGCCAAAACCCATTACAATACGAAGAGCCTGTGAATAAAACCATAAGTAAAAGGAAAAAAAACTATCCAATCATTCATGTTGGAACCTTAACGTCAAATAAATCTCAGAAGTCTACAACAGAAGCTGCACTTTGATCACGGATGGCTATTGACATGCACTTTTTTGAGAACTGTGCAAAAGATAAGCTTTAACTCTAGACAATGTGAGATAAGAGAGAAGATCAAGAAGAACTAGAGACAGGCGGCTGATGGAAAGTTGTAGGATCCTAGTGAGTAGTTAGCACCTAACTAAAGGAAAGTTGTAGGCTCCTGGTGGCTAGTTAGCACCTAACTAAAGGAAAGTTGTAGGCTCCTAGTGGGTAGTTAGCACCTAACTAAAGGAAAGTTGTAGGCTCCTAGTGGGTAGTTAGCACCTAACTAAAGGAAAGTTGTAGGCTCCTGGTGGCTAGTTAGCACCTAACTAAAGGAAAGTTGTAGGCTCCTAGTGGGTAGTTAGCACCTAACTAAAGGAAAGTTGTAGGCTCCTAGTGGGTAGTTAGCACCTAACTAAAGGAAAGGTGTAGGCTCCTGGTGGCTAGTAGCACCTAACAAAAGGAAAGTTGTAGGCTCCTGGTGGCTAGTTAGCACCTAACTAAAGGAAGGTTGTAGGCTCCTGGTGGCTAGTTAGCACCGAACTAAAGGAAAGTTGTAGGCTCCTGGTGGTTAGTTAGCACCTAACTAAAGGAAAGTTGTAGGCTCCTGGTGGCTAGTTAGCACCTAACTAAAGGAACGCTGTAGGCTCCTGGTAGCTAGGTAGCACCTAACTAAAGGAAAGTTGTAGGCTCCTGGTAGCTAGTTAGCACCTCTGTTGCCTGATCCACCTGTCTTGGCTGTCTGAAAGGCTACTCCAGCCTGTGATTGGTTGCTTAATATTGCACTCCAATCCCCAACAAGACGGACGGTTTGAACGTGTTTAATGTGTTTTTGGTGATGTGCAATTTTAGGTTAAGCTTTGCAAACATTTATTCATTTATTTTTTTTGGAAATATTACTTCAACCTTCTGTTTGACAATACAAGAGGCATAGATTTGAAAGGTGCAATAGTTACAGCAAAAACATGAATCCCATAGTGTTTGCAATGTGCCAGCTTCATACAAGAAAATGTCCAGGGGGCAAAGTCCAAACTTTTTAAAATATTAATGATATTTTTCCACAACTACTGTTGTATTGTAGTATTGAGTATTGTGTGTTGCAGTTAGGGAGTCATCTTGAGACCTTGTTATAAGAAAATAAAAATAGAGAAAGAAATCTGACAAAACTTTGAGAGTATTGGCTTAATGATACAACCTTTGAATTTGAATGTTCTATATCTGTGGATGAGGGGTTTAAAAAAAAGAAGGAAGAAACTAAATTGGGTGGGAAAACAGAACTGATAGACAGAAATGCTCAAAGCTCCTGCGTGAGCTGAAATCCTGGTTGCGGCATCTGTCTCTTTCTTCATTTGCCTGCAATTAAATAATCAACATCTACCGCGAGACTTACTCTCATCAAATATAAAGTATGGTATCTTCTCCTTTGCAGTGTCTACCGTCTGCTCGGCTCTCTGCATAATGTGCATAATGTAACTCGCAAAACTGAACTCAAAGTCAAGCGCTGTAATCAACTCTGCCACCCGACGAAGCGTGCACACACACACACACACACACACACACACACACACACACACACTAGCTTGTTAGAGAGAGAGAGACGTGAATGGGACCGAGCTGTAAAATATAAGCAAACGTTTGGCCTTTCCGAGCCCGACCACAATGCATTGCTTCTCCTCCCCTGTCACACTGCTTTCCAGTTTCAGTGACAGACATCTAACAGCATAACATTTTTTTTTATGAACACGCATGAATGCAAATATGTATGCATGCACTCAAATATGAGCTGAACTCCTCCTCCGAACGGGGACTGTCCGATCATAGCTTAGCAACCGTAACTAGGCACAGACAGTTCTGGGATTTCTCTGCATGTTAAAGCAATAATCTGTATTTAAAGGGTGTTTCTCTATAAATGTTGATGCCACTACTTTGGGCACAAGCAAAACCAGAGAATTGTGCAATTGTACAATGTGAAATAATGCAACATTGCAAACTTTCCACGCAGGTGACAATCTGACAGTCCTCCTCGTCTCCTCGCCTCCTCTCTCCTTCCTCTTGAAGGATGTTGCACATCATTAAATGCATCTCTAGAAGCGAGGAGGCTTGCCGGAGCAGCGGAAGTCTTTTTTTTGGGCAACAGTGCCTTATAAAAGTAGCTTGACACCCAGCTTTAAGAATCTCAAATCGTGGCGGGATGCTTCGAAAGTAACTGCTCCTTTGGTATTTATAACTTGTAGTTATCTAAGATAATCAAACTTTCTGGCCATCACTGTTTTAGTGACATTTCCCGAGATTACTTATGTTTTCATATTGAATCGAGGACACACCCACTTCAACCGCTTTAATCGTGACATGTTGCTTGCAAGTGCATACAGCTGGTAACAGAAAATCATTTGCTGTATTTCATGTTGTCATATTGAGAGGCAGGAGTGTGTTCATATGTATAATAAAATCCCTAAACTTTCACAAAACGTGGCATGCAAACAATTGCATTGCTTAATATATATATGCTTTATATAAATCTATATATATATATATATATATATACAATTAAATATATATATATGTTTGTATATAAGTATGACATCTGCACATTCTTTTCACATTATGAACTGAACTGAATTAATAGTAAATACAGGCTGTCATGAACACTGTTATGCTCACCTGATATGATCAAATACAGCGGTTTATCAGAACAATGGACACAAGTTGCATCTGTGCCAAACTCCATATTTACCTTTTGTCTTTTTAAATTGACATCTCGTTTGGTTCACTGCCTGTTTCCTTGACTCCTCTCTCCTTGCGTCTCCTCCTGGCGATGGAAAGCCATCCGGGATGAACAAACAAGGAAACGAGAAAGTTCCCTTTTCTCCTCAACTTGCTGTGTATGTTTGTATGTTGTCAGTTTGTGTAGCCAATTAGCACGCTGTCCCGCTGCTCTCGGGTTTGGTAATCCTCTCAAATAAACATGCTAGAGATCTTGAAAACCTGTCACCTATTCCCTTCAACCACACACTCCACTGCTATTGGGCATTGAGTTGCTTAATCTCTCAAACGGCAGGCTTTTGGATTCCTGCTGTAGAAGATAATCTGTCATCTGTGGTGACCGTAGTTGCTGTCTTCTTGAACTCATACAGTTGTAGAATAATAAAAACTAACCAAGAATCTTTTTTATGCCTTGCATCAATCCACAATCCTTTAGAAGCACTAAAAGCACACTTCTGTCTGCTGCCAGCTTTGCCTTTACCCAGCTTGTCAGGGTAGCAACCAGAGACTGTGAATAAGAAGTGGACGGAGTCATTGTGATGTCACCCGTTGGTTTGTGAACTGCAGTTTTGAAGCCTTGAGCTTGGCAGCAGTGCTGAACGGGACATTTTTAGGCGTCCAACATACTACAATTAACTTTCATGAACTGAAAACACACTGTGAAAGGGTTCTAAAATTCCTTGGTAGAGACCTGTCAATCACAAGGTAGCCCCGCCCTAAATCATACCCTGCTTTATGGTCTGTTTGACTCCCAATGGACCATAATTTACTAAATAAACATCATGCTATATTGAAGAAGACTTGAAACTAGAGATTGAAACCATAAACTCATGTTTACAATGTTTACTGAGGGAATAAATCAAGAGAGAAGTAGAGTCATTTATATAGACTTCTATACAACCAGATGAGACACCCCTTGATGGGCATATAGACAAAACGCACGTTTAAGACACTTCAGCATTGGCTTCACTTTTCAAAACCAGAGTTTGCCACCTGCATACAATTAAAACGGACCCATATTTACACATAAATATATTCAGATACAGCAGCAGTGCATAGGTAAATCATATTGTCCTATTTCTGCTCTGGCCTGGAGTCTTCCTTCAGCTGGAAATAACAAACAGAAAAGGCCTTTCTCAAATGCCAGAGTGAGCAAGAGAGCGAGGGAGAGAGAGGGGGAGAGAAAGCGTGAGCACACACAACTCCTCCCTCACCCCCACCCTCCTCATCCCTTACATATTCTACTTTTTCTTTATGCTTCCTTGCATATGAAGTCAAACTAAATAAATATTTAAACCACTCTGAAACCACTTATTATGAATATCCAACTCCGTTGTGAACTTTTGAATAGAACTATATTTGGCAATTTAATGAGGTAGCCGATGCTAAACAAATCTTAATTAATCCTTAATAAACAAATTAAGAGGAGTAGCAGCGAGTGGGGGAGGAAAAGCTGTTAGCAGCCATCATTATTATCGCCGGGCCGCTGTAAGAAAACGCAAATAAAAGAACCTGTAAAAAAGAAAAGGAATGAAACGGGAAACAGTTCGCCAGTATTTATATAATGATGTGTTAGTAGATGAAGAAAGGAGCTCAGCCGGGTTTAATTAAGTGCACAGGGAAACGGAAGGTATCATTTTAGATTGCTAGACAGCCTCTGTGATAGATTTCCTCCTCCATGTTTGTTTGCCCCAGTGGTGGTCCTTTGTCTTGGCTGCTTATGTTCACCAACATTGTTTTCATCTTTTCATATTTTCTTCTCGGATGAGCCGACGAATGTAACCACATCTCTTTTTCTATCTGACGTTCGACTCGTGTTGTTGGAAACGAAATGTCGTAGCAGTAATGGTGATGTGGGATAAACAGAACTCAAGGTTGCTCCCTCGATGGAGAACCGCGATAAGCGGCATCGTCTCTGTGTGTTTATTCCTTTCAAAATGTAATTGCATGTCAGGTTTGGTTGACTGCAGTCAAGTAATGGTCAAGTAACATTATTGAACTGGTATCCGTGCGCAAATGAAAATCACAGTGGGGGATATTTACCACGCCTTCTGCAAATTGTACTATGACCACTATGTTGATGGTTTGCACGAGCCAATATCAGTGTTTAAAAAACGGGGTTATTAATTTAGATTTTGATCAGTCCTAAACATTTGATTGGCCACTTCAACCACATCGGAGCAGACTGTTCTAGACAGGTGCTTTGAGCTAAGTGCTGATGTCAGCATGCTAACACGCTGACGGTAAGCAGGTGTGATGTGGACCATGTGTTGCAGGTTAATACTCGACCTACAAAATAATACTACAATTATTTGAATAACGAACGTCATCTTTACCGCCGACATCATTGATGAAACGATACAGGTTGGATCAAAGTCAAGGCCCAGTTCGCAGATGGGTGTGGTCTGAGTTGGGGGGGGGGGGGGGGGGGGCTACAGATAAGGGGGTTAGGAAGTGGCCCATGTGATCCCACCACCAGATTGAGATGTGTGCTTGTGTTCCCAGACATTACGTTTCAGATGCAGCTCCCTCTGCTGCAGCGGTCGTCAGCGTTGTTGGATCGGGTGCAGCCGTGTACGTTTTATAAAAAAAGAACACACTTTTTTTTTTAGCTCTGCCTGTCTTCACTGTCTAACACTCCACTGGCACCAAACTTTGGTATGATCAAATGCAACACACACATTATATATATATATATACTGGAATGTTTCGCACAAATAAGACACCGGAAAAGACGTGGTTTTTTAAAATTATTATTTACAAACATAATGAAGGATTCTCTTTTTTTTAAAAGGCAACGCGGAAGTGCCAACACCTGCAGTTCATCAAATTACCACTCATGTGTGACGTCACAAAGAATCCGTCCATGTTTTCGTGCAAAAAAAAAAAAATTAAACATCTTCATATTTCAGCGATGTCTGCATCATCAAATCTTAGCAGGCTGCCAGTGAACAGACAACTAATCAATACCGTGTGCCACTCTCACTTCATACCTCATTCAACAAGACAATGTGTCAGATTTTTCAAACGAGCGCGTCTCGCGTCGGATAAGAACTCTTTCAGAGTCAGCGCTCCACGCTGCGCTCCCTCCGGCGGCACATGTGTTGACGACAAAGATGATGAACGACGCGAGGACCAAAAGCTGACAGATGTGATAAATACGACGTCGAATGGCTAATCAATCTCATGTGGGTAGAAGGAAGCGGAGGGGAAAACAGCAGCAGGGATCTCCTGGTGTGAGTCAGCAGAGGCTAAAGAATCTGATTGGCAGTGTGTGTACACGAGTGTGTGTGTGTGTGTGTGTGTGTTTCTAAAGACTTCTTGGTCTCTAACGCCTGACCTTGTCATTATAAACCAAAATGAACAGGGAGCTGTTTATGTGTGTGTGTGTGTGTGTGTGTGTGTGTGTGTGTGCACTGCCTGTGTGTACAAACTCCAGAAAATCACATCCTTGCCTCCTGGTTACAAACACTGGCACACGGCCCAAAACATATTGAAAAATTGCATGCTGCAAAAACAAGTATGGAAGGATGTGACAAATGACTGGCTTGAGAAATAATAACAACTTCACCGGGGCGCAGGGCGAAATATAGTGACTCCAAGAAGAAGGGAAGTGGAAGAGAGAGAGAGAGAGAGAAAGAGAGAGCAAGTATCCTTCACTTCCTTCAAATAGCTGACACTCCTGTATCTTTTTTTTTTCTGTGTGCGTGCGTGTGCACATGACCTGTGTGTGCACATGACCTATGTGTGCGTGTCCTAGTACACATGACCTACTTAGACGAGGAATGGACCTCGAGAAAAAAAATTGAAGTAACTCAGAGTGAGGTTGCAGTCTAAAACATGCAGAATCTCTCCTTTTTCACTCTCAGCATTTTCACCGGCTATCTTTAGCATCTGCTGTCCAGAGTACATCTTATGGTACTCAAGGGCGTAGTGTCCACCGTATCAAGTATCCGCTCGTACTGTATACACACACACACACACACACACACACACACACAGACCTTCTCCGAGCAGACAGAGACAGTATTCATAGCACTGCTATCTAGCATGTCGTTAGAGCCGTATTCCATCGATTTAGCGCGGCGCTCTTTTAGAAGTCAGACTCACGAGTTGCAAAAAGAAGAAGGCATCAAAGTCGTTTTTGCAGAGTCAGAGATTTCGTTTTTTATTCCACACATTCCCCTTGCTTGTCAGAACCTGGCGCCTACTTTACCCAAAATACAACTCCATCGTCGGCAATCCGGCGACGAGGAACGGTTTAAAGAGGTCTGGTTAACACATTTCTTTCTTCCTCCACACCCAAAGACCTTTTTTTCTTTTTTCATTGTCAAACTTGTAGTCGTCAGGCCCAGCCAGCGCCAATCAAGTGACATCACTTGAGGCAATTGATCAGATTCCACGGAGCTCCCTTAAGAGCGACAAAAGGCTTTATACAAGTCTTTTGTAGCAGCACGCCCCAGCAGACGTCCGGATGTTTCCGGATGTTTCCGGTGGAACTGTTCTCTGATTGTGGCCGGAGGCTGCACTGCCGCCGCCAGTCACACAGAGACGTAAATCCCCTCCGTACAAATAATGAGGGCCACTTGTGCTGGAAATATCTGTGTGCATGTGATTAACCACTGATAATAATCTAAAATACTGTTAAATACCACATGCAATAGCACCTCCTACTTCTCGAGAGGGGGGATATCAAAAGCAACACTGGCAGCTCTTTGTCCCCGATAGACGGGCAGGAAAAGAAATCATTCAACTTTAATGTTCTCTCCTCCAAATAATCCAGCCAAAAAACTATCCATACATGAAATGGAATTTCACTTTTAGGATCTTCCTAAAAAGAATATGCACAAACATTAATGCTTTGTAAAATTGGGATACAGTCACAGTCCTCAGAACAGCGATTGGACGATTAATCGTCTGTCGGCTTTTTCCTGCCCCAGACTATAAGAAAACCAGTGGAGTTCCCCATTAAGTTTAAATACATAATAAGATCTCCCACCAACATCACATGTAATCTGTTCTCTGTTTGCTTTATGTTGATTATTACTCATTTTATGTGAGAGTAAGCGGATTGGGAGTAGTTTTGAAATAGACCAGTGGTGTGGCGATGGGGGTGGTGATGGGGGTCCGACAGTCCATCTGTTCAACGTTTTGGTCCAGATTAAAATATATGGACAATTTATGGATGGATTACCATTACATTTGGCAGAGACATAAACGAACCTCAGAGGATAAACCCTGATGACTTTGGTGATCCCCTTACTTTTTTATTTTACACCCCCAGTAGCCGGTCAAAATGTCCACTTACTAATGATTCAATTCTCAGCTTCTCCAACAGAAAGTAGTCCCTCCGGTCTTTCATTCAATCTCAAAACGTGTTTATCCGATGAGCTGTAGACTTTTTTTTATCTTGTTAAATCTTGGATTTGAGCGTGTACAACATTTAATCATCTGCAAAACGAGTGAGTCCGACACTAAAAATAATGCAGCAGCGATGCTATTATAACTATTTGTGAAATGTTAAGTGTACAAAAAGTACAGTCAACATCTAATCGAGCGAAAGGGAAATGAAAAAAACTCTTCAATGTCGCAACTCGGGGGAAAGTAATACAAATATCTTATCTTATATGACAAAACATTGCATGTAGAGGACAGCAAACCTTGTTCACACGTCCAAACAGTAATATAATGAAAGACTTGTAGCAGATGTACACATGGAGACACATTCTGGCAGAGCATGAATATTCCAACCTTCATAAATACGTAATAAACACAAAAAACAAAGTCTACCTCTGAAGCTCCATTTTAACTCCGCTGAGGAAAAACAATCACCTCCAATGAAGCCATCAGACTTTGATAAAAAAATTAGCGAAATGATGCACCCACCCAAACACATTAGAGCGGCGTCAAAAATCCCAACTGAGCAAACTGTGGCCTGAGGCGTCCTGCTCACAGATCAGAATGTGGAGGCATATTTGTGAGGCATTAGCTCAGATGGGCATTCCATCATCCGTGTTTACTGTTTACTGTCGGCCTGCCTCACTCTGAACGCGCTGGAGGAATTATCCACACTACTTTCTGGTATTCATAGATCATTAATTGTGACAACCCTGCCCCACACACACACACACACACACACACACACGTTTCTAACCTGTTCCTTGACGGAGGCGAGGATGGCGGAGGTGGTTTCAGACTCGGATCCGTCTCCGTTGGAGGCGTTGAGGACGGGGCTCAACATGGTGGCAGCGCTGGCAGTGTCAGTCGCCACCTCAGGCACTGGCATTCCTCCTGGAAAACAAGGGAACATGCAACTCTTTTACTATTATTAAAGAGCCTGCGGCGTGCCAGTGTTTAGTTCTGAGTGGCTGTCACACCTCCACCTCCTTCCTACGCTCTTGTACTCGGGGACAACCAATAACACAGATTTGGACGTGAGGCAGAGGTGAAGAGATACATTTCCGAGCACACACACTCACATTTTACATTGAGGGATTATATAGAAGAACACTGAAAACCAGCCAACTACTTTGATTACAATCTGGATACCAGTCACTGGTGTCCATGATGTACAATGACCATAATGCATTTTGATTACAAATGCAAAAATATATTTTAGCATTTTCTCTCTGACTCATTGATGTTCAGGGTCATGTGGAGCTGGAGCTTATCCCAGAATGCATTTGGCAAAGTGTAGAGACCTATCCTGGACAGGTGCACTGGTACATCTGCACAACAGGGACCGTAACCACGCGACTGTGTACATGAGGGCCGAGCTCTTCTTGCTCTCTGAGACATTTTGGGTGTGTTTTCCTCAGATGCTGCTGTTGCATCGTCTGTTCTGACGGTCGTTGGAGGGTGACTCGGCATATGTTTTCTCTGTGGTTTTTATGTTCCTGTTTTTATGTTATCCTATTCATTGTGACGCAAGACCATATGTTGTGTGGGATTGGACAATAAAGCTTTATCTTATCTTATTTTTGGAAACAGGAAATGTAGGCCAATGAGAAGCAAGTGTGCAGTGTCCACGGTCCAACCCAGTCTCACTCTGCCTGGCTGGATTCTCGCGGTGTGACGGTGTGACGAGATCTCGCGAGTGAATCCATCTCGCGAGGCTTCAAGTAATGCGCGTGTGTGTCCGGCAAGCCAGGGCACGGACCAATCAGCGTCCTGTGATGGGCGTGGCTTAGGTGTGTAGGACTTCACGTAGAGGCGGCGGTTTGTCCTCATCAACAATGGCGGCTAAAATAGCATCAGTGAGATAAGGACTGGAGAGTGTTTCTTCATTGAAAGAAGAACAAAGGCTTTTCTAGATGGAAAAGACGTTTAGAAAAAAACAACGCTAACTAGAGTGTCATAGTTTGACGCCGAGGGGCGCTGACCAAGTGTCATATTTATACGACTTGTGAGTGAGAATGTGTTAAATGGTCAAAGGTTTGTGGCAGAAAGCAATAAAAGTGATAGATCTAGTCGAGCTGACAGATTATAGTTGTAGTAACAGGAAACTATCAATGGTGGTAGGATTTGTAAGTGTAAAAGTCCAATTATTAAAAATGTTAGCAGACAACCTGAAATCTAAAGGATAATTCAATTCAATTCAGTTTATTTTGTATAGCCCAATATCACAAGTTACAAACTCCCCTCAGAGGGCTTTACAATCTGTACACATACGACATCCCTGTCCCAGGACCTCACATCGGATCACGAAAAACTCCCCAAAAATAACCTTTGACAGGGAAAAAAGGGAAGAAACCTTCAGGAGAGCAACAGAGGAGGATCCCTCTCCCCGGATGGACGGAAGCAATAAATGTCATGTGTACAGAATGAACAGCATTACAAAGTTACATAAACATATTACATGAATATGACAATGTATGAATGGAACTCTAATTCATGAAACAGAAGGAGGTAGAGAGGAGGGGGCGGGGCATCAGCAGGGCCAACGCGGGAGGCCGGCTCACCAGGCATCAGACACCTCCAGGTCCAATGGACCCTATGAGACGTGAAGTCACAACGACTCCGGGAAAGAGGATAAGACTGGCCATATTCTATAAATTTGTTGCCGTCGACAATTTCAATAAAAGACCTAAACCGATAATGTGTTAGTCAGTCTACCTGCTGCCTGTGGCTCAATCACAAGCCCCTTGGACTACTACTGAAGAGGTACATCTTTAAAAGCATGGCAAAAATGCATCTGCCATTTAAAAAACAAACCAAAAAAAACAAGGTTAACAACTTTCTCAAACAGCTGCTCGCAGTAGTTTTTAGCAAACGTTACTCAAACTTTATTAGGAACTATTTTCACGCGGATGAATCGATCTAGTATTGCAGCCACAGAGCTGTGGATGTGGGATCTACTCCAAATGCAAAGCACAGTGTGTGAAGATACGACAACAATAGACAACAATGGAGCTCGATGGCACAGAGGAAGACGGGATAACACAATATAGCAGGATACATCGCCATCAAAGATGCAGATTAATTGAAGGATAGGTGTCATGATGTTATTAGTTGAAATTGGTCCGTACTAGACAATGTTAGCACACGTCATATTTTGCTTTACGGGAAGAACTTTGATGTAAAAACACCATTCGGATGATTCATATGAATTGTTAAATAGATATAGCCGAGGATTTGATCAGAAAGGTACATATTTTGTTGAACTGTATAACCTCAACAAACATAAATAAGTACAACATTGTTTTAAACATTAAATTGACACAGATTTAATGCTGAAATGGAACTCAGACTTGGACACTTCTGAATGTACAAACTGACAAGATAGTCACAGTCAAAACAGCAATAGTAGCAGTATTATTATCTCCATACTTATTTTATGGAGTTAAATAATACAATCTATGAGCACATCAGCACAAAATGTGCGCTATGAAAAACTTTATTTGACCAAAAAGCCAGAAGCCATGTATCAGAGTCCGCGCGTCAGAAGGACTGGCACACAAACACACGCGCACACACACACACAACACACACACATTTGCGTGCTTGATGCAATGTGTCATCCTGCATTTGACCAGGAAACATGCTTCACATGTGCCGTGTAATCCTGATGCAGCACAGAGCTGGTGTAACAGCTGCATCAGCCAGCTTTACACACTGATGAAAGGCTTGTCATGAGGAATCTGACACACACACACACACACGCGCACACACACACACACACAAGGCTGGCTGTCGGCATGAGGCAGCATCGGCCTCGTACTGAAAAAAATGTTCTCGAAGGAAAGAAAGTGGAGCCTGTGAGCAGGCGAGTGGATGGATGGGTGAGGAAAGGAAAGGGGAGATGAAACGGTGAAAGGAAAAGAGAAGTGGGAAGAGAGTGAGGAAGACAGAGGGGAGGAGGCGAGCAGAAGAAAGAGAGCTACAAGAGGAGTAGGAGGGTGAGCAGGAGAGAGAGAGAGAGAAAAAACTATTCTTGCATGCTGCTAGGCAACAATCTCTGGTCACTGAAGGCTGCTAATATGGCTGACCTGGCTTTACGTGTCTTCCATTTTGGATTGTGTTCCTCTTCCTCTCTATTGTCCCTCAAATCGCTGCTTCTCAACTTCAATCTTTCATCACCACCCACCTTTCTACTTACGCTACATCTCATTACATCCTCCCCCTCCTTGTTGCCTTTATGCCTCTAAACCACCCTACTCCCCCTACCCCCTCTCTCTCCCTCCTTCCCCCTCTCTCTCCCTCCTTCCCTCTCTCTCTCCCTGCCCACTTCTCTTCCCTTGACCTATTTCGGTGTCCCCTCATATTTTCAGCCCACTTCTGCGTCATTAGGCAGCACGCAGCGGAGGGTGACAGGAGGAGGATGGCCCGAAAGGTTGCGTTTTGGATTTGGACCCCGCAACGCCGCAGTGCACCTGAGCCCCCTTCGTGCACCGTGAGCGCGTGCACTGTGGCGGTGTAAACACTCGGGCTGCTTATCGGACCTTGTGACAATCCGCCACATGCTTCACGGCCTTCATTGTTCCTCCTCCCTTTTCAAGACGTTTTGACTCTCCGGCTGTGCGGCCCCAGCTCAAGATCTGGCAAGTGCCTCCCATCCTCCTTCTACACTTTCCTCCCTCCCTTACCTCCTACCCCCATCCCCTCTTTGCTCTTCGTGTAGTCACGTCACACACACACACACACACACACACAATGTCACCGCCGTCATTATCACCTCGACGAGAGAATAATCCAGAATCACTCTCGAAGGGCGATTTCGGACCTCAAGTTCGATTGCGTCGTTCCGATTCAAGGACTTATTAATTGGATGCAATGGTTGAATTTGCCTCTCGGTTCGTTTGGAGTTCGCTCTGCGACATTCAGTCTGAGAGTTGTACACAAACGCAAGCTGAGCTCTCTCGTTGGTTGGAATTGTCACTGGGGAAGCGTTGCCTAAAAGATGTTGCCTCTGCTCCCTCTCACTTGTTTTCTTCTTCATTACGGAGCACCAGCAGCTTGAATTGCTTCTTGTTTTTTCACGGTTGATACACCAGCGTTCTTTAAATGAAACAAGGTATCCAGCTCAAGCAAGCCTCTACGCTGCCACTGGAAAACAAGGTCGTGGTGCACCTCATCAGGAGAAGACGTCACGCTCCAGGTTTTGAAACAACTGGTCCAACTAGTGTAACTTGTTCCTGGCCAGCTGTTCTCCATTAACAATGTGTTTCTAAGATTTTATTCTTATTTTTCCCAGATGAACAATGTATGATATCTTGCGTAAAGTTATTCTAATTTTATTTAATTTTGTCCAGCTACTGGCCAGTCGATACATTAATTGACCTACTCCATAGGTCTTCATTGCAAAGTCATGCTGGGCTGATACATTTGTCCTCAGTTCACACGACTGGAGCAGGAACACAAAGTCACACTGAGATTAAGCCTCATTAGCAGGAGTCCTTGAACATCTGGGGAGGTGACATTAGATCAAAGCCCAATGATGAAGGCAAGAGGTTCGGAGAAGCTTGGTTTTTTTACACGTCGGAGGCATTTAAAAAACGTGTCAAACTAAAAGTGTGTCTTTGAAAAGCGCCGCTCTGGCTTAGCGAGGATGGAATACCAGAACGAAGAACGTAGCCTTCTAAAAAAACCTTTACAGATAAAAGTAATGTTCTGCTCTCTGTGTACGGCGAAGTCGGTTCCTTGCTCGGTCAGTTGGGAAAGTCGGTCCACCGCTTTGGTCCAGATCGAAATATCTCAATAAATATTGAATGGATTTGCCATTAAAAACATCCGACATTCATGATTCCCAGAGAAGGAACACTAATGACTGGTGATTCCACTGGCGTAAACAACAACTTCACTTGTTTGTGTGTACATCATCTCTACTCAACTATTGAGTGGAATGCTATGACAATTTTCACAAATATTGACCCAACGTTCATTGTCCCCAGATAATTAATATTTTTGGTTCATGAAGTGCATAACTGACAATTCTCATCAGCTGCACTTTGTGAGTGCGCTATTTAGTCAATTTTAGCATACTAGACTAAACTAAACGGTATGTTTAGGTTCGGTATGTTAGCATTGTCCTTACGTGCACGTTGCCACAATGATGAGCATTTAGCTCAAATACAGCCTCACAGAGCCGTGTGTGATTTCTGTTTGTCCCTTCACTCAGAATAATTTACCATCTCGTAGATACATCCACACGGATGAGGCTCCGATTCGGTACCTTTTGGGAAGATCCATATGCAGGAAACATACGACACAACAGTACAACAAAGCTTGAAGCGGAGTGCCCGGTGGCCCAATTTGCCTATAGAACAAATGAAGACAGAAGTTTCACTGTACAGACAGGGCAGGCAGCCAAATATAGGTCAGCTCAACAGACCGTGTCCAAGCCCTGATCACACAACTGACCAGTACAAAGCTGCTTTCCCCAATAACAGCCACCAGAACTAGGTTATAGAGGACCACAGCGCAGCTAGAAACAAGACTTTCAATATGGATTAGGCCTAAAGGCTTTATTTCACTGAAGTATAATCTTGGATTTTTAGGTTCTATATTTCAGCGCCATAATGCATGGGGTATTTAGCCCCGCATTTCAAAAGCGGTAATCTCCGATATTGCTGCAGCGTTTGTAAATGCAGCTATGATTGACATGGCTGACATGGGGAGTGCTGAGCTTAATCTCTTGACCCCTTTAAGCTCATCAGTCAGGTCTGAGACCAGCGTGTTCTGGCGAAGACCAGCAGCGAATCAGCGGAAGGTCCTCGCGGATGTGTTATTTCCCTGTGATGCGGACACTTGCGTGTTGTTTACTCACATTCCTTTGTACATGTGTGTGTGTGTGTGTATGTGTGTGTGCATGAGCACTAGAGCAAACTTGTGTGTGTGCATATTTGTCCTTCTGGGATGCGAGTGTTTGGTACGCGTTTGACGGGCAGTCCCCCGCCGCCTCATTAAAACTTGCCGCAGTGTTTCTGTTTGGGCTTCACCAGTCATCTGTCCCTTTGTCTAGACCCTGCGCCCACAACTCGCCGTTCAAATTAACAAGACTTTTAACACTTACATTAACAATGTAATTAGCGCCGTCTGTGTCTCATTTCGGTGCACAGCCGAGGCATGTCTTTCATGCTTTCATGGTGTTGCCCCTGAAGAGTTCTGGGATGCGCGAATGATTCGCTTTCAACCATGTTTTCTATAACCGCAGAGTGAATTAGACAAACTAAATTGAACGCGGGGTATCGGGGATAGACGTTTGAATGTGAATCCTTTGCTGAACATAACCAAGGTGAGCACAACCGAGAGCCTACAGTGGGTACCTGTTGAGATGGTAGTTACATTTTTACATCTGGTTTTATCAAAACAGCGACTCTGCATTTACCTGCCAAATACATTGAAGGGAAAATATACATGAAGCCTGAATTAAGATCAGTGTGGCATTTGTTGACATCCTTAAAGCCTGAATATTTACAGGCATTTAGCACCGCACTCCTCCATTCCCCCTTACGAAGTGTTTGAGCATCTCTTCCCTCAAGTGGCCAAAAAGTAAATGAACACCACTTTCAGTGCAACACACACCTTGGCTGTGTTAACAACAATGCCACACAATGGCTGTGTCGTACAGACAGAAGCAGTCATTCAGGTACAGTAGTGAGCCAATGTGATGACGTTCCTTGTCAACAGTGGGATATACTTTGTAAAAGACAACAAGTTGCCATGTGCCGATTTGAAATGTGAGTGTGCGTAGAAAAAAAAAGTGTCTAATCTTGTCCTTTTCAGGAGTTAGCCAAGCTCTTTATCTTTTGTGAGCCTTAACCAAGTGCTTCCAGTTGCCTAACTACAACCTAAAAAAAGGGTTAATAATGCCTCACCAGGAGCAGATATCGTCTGCTAATTATCTGAACACATCGCAGTAGGATGAAATTATAATGGTGTCTGACTTCCTGGTATTTGTGCAATACGGGCTGACCGTCACACTGACGCTTGAGGTGAAGGAAACCCTCATTAACTGGCTGATTAGCAACACCTGTGCTCTTCCTTCTATGACTAGTGGATGGGTGTAAAAGAAAGAAACAGAAGGGGCTCATTATAGGGAAAACCAAATGCACCGGCATTGTGATAAAATGTCATTTTTAGGGGCTCCGCCGGGCACTGCATGAAGCCCCGAGACATGTACCTTTGAAGAGTGATTGTTACAATTTGTGCGCCCCCGAGCAAATGGGACAAACCTAGCAAGGAAAGCGAGGGAGATGTCTCTCACATGCCGTCCTGAGAGGAGGTCCAATCAGCCAAGTGGAACCACCTGTGTGTGCGTGACCGTGCCAGAACGCAAGGCCTTTAAATCGAATGAACGGTCACTGGCAGACAATGGCAGATGGCCTTCCAAGTATCATTGAGGGTTAATCACCCATCATCCAGTCCAGATGCTAATGGGCATTTATAGTCGGCGCACGCACACACATGCCGACTGTACTGTCTGCGATACAGTGAGCATCCCTCTGCGTGCCACTTAAGGATAGCAGCTCTGATGACAAACCATTAAAAGGCGATGGGCCACAATAAAATTCTATTATTTTAAATAAAAACATATCATCAAAAGCGTTAAAACTCAGAAGCCGTGTAAACACTTACCAAAGCGCTTCAGAGAGCTGCTGCTGTGCTGCTATGTTACACCTGGCTCATTGAATATGGATCACAATTCAATTGAGTCCCGATGAGTGTGTTCTCCTTTTTAACCAGCAACATCTAATATTGGGCTCAAATGCTAATGATGCCCACGGATGTGTGTTGGTGTGCAGGCCTGGACTGGGACAAAAATTCGGCCCTGGACTTTTTGGTCCAGACTGGCCCAACACAATCCGCACGCAGATACTGTGGCAACTCGGTCCGTTGATGTACTGTACATATAAATCACCCAAGACCTTAATAACAGCACACACACCTGCTATCACCACCACCGATCTCCTCCTCCCCCTCCTGTACCACCATGACAGCGGGAGCCTCACTTTCACTGTCCGACGACACCTCCTGAGAGGGACTCGCCGCGCCCGGTGCAGCCAAAGCCCCGGAGCCGGAGGCTACGCCACCATCGCCGCCGGCCCCTGCAGCAGCAAACATGTTTATTATATTTCTGCTCTTAGCAGCATCAGTTGCGAGAGCTTTTTTTTCTCTTTTCCCTCAGTTTTTCTGCACCGCCTTTTCGTTTTTTCTCCATTTTTGCTTTCTCTTCTCTCTCACAGATTGCTAATGATCATTAAAGGTGATTGGACGAGGGGGGGGGGGGTCTGGAAAATGCGTGGGCGGGACTACTAGTCTGGGCCTATCATAGGGCCACTGGGCCTCTTATGCGTCTTTACATGCAAACAAAAAAAAAAAGAAAAAAAGGTCAGCCACTGCCGGCCCATTACTGACCGGCCCACCGGGAAAACTCCCGGTACTCCCTATGGCCAATCCACCCCTGTTGGTGTGTGATAGAAAAGTGTGAAATAGAAAGTACAGCTGATACAAAATACCTTTGGTGTAAAGTTCCAAGGATGACCAATAACTTCAGTAACAGCCAACTGGGTGTTTCACTTTGATTTTGATCACCGAGAAGAAAGGAAGACGATTAGTCGGCTGATGTGGTGGAAGAGTCCGCCAGCAGTGGTGTGAGATAAATCGGGGGCTGAGGGATGACAGGAGCTTGATGGTGCTATTTAAGGTTAGACAAGCCTTTCGGGGTTCTTGGCAAAACAAACACCGGGCCTAATGTGTCTAATTATACCGGTGACAACTACATCATTAGCGCATGACAACGAAGAACTGGGATTTATTTAATCTAAATCTTCAGTCGAGGACAGACGCGATTGCAGTTTCATCATCTTGTGGAGTGTCGTTGAACGGGCGCAAAAAGACACGAGTCACGGCAGGTGACACTTGCCATATTTCTTTTTCCCTACCATGGTGAAGGTGTGAACCGCCGTACTCGGCTTCTAATTGGCTTTCCCCGATATTGGCACCCTAACCCTCACCGATCTCACTCCTCATGCCTAAACCTACACAATACAACCAACGGGGACAAATGAGTAATTTAGAGGCTGCAGAGTGGTTGGTCAAAGAAATCTGGAAGCTCCAAAGGGACATTTTTTCGAACGATTGTGATTACATAAAGATGGTGCCATCAGAACAATGGGCAGTTCCTGCAAGAAAGCCAGATTGGTAGTGAATTGGTAGTGGACCGATTTTTAAAGTAGATTCAGAGCACTGGGAAACATGGAAGCTAATTTCCCATCCTTTCTAGTTGCTGTCTCTGCTCAGTAGAATAAGAGTCACACCAAAGAAAGAAATTTAGGAACATCAAAACATCAAACATCAAAGCTTTTAGAGCTCACAGAAATGCTCACCGGTGAAGTCGGACCAAAGCAGTCAATGTAGAATCAGATCGGCTGCAATTTCAGCGGCTTCTTCAACTGACTTCTCAGGAGCAAACCAATGCCACACAAAATGCCACAAAAAATCTGTCAGTCAAAAGAACCAGTGAAAAGATAGAAAGTCTTTTTAAAATAATTTTGATTAAAAAAAAAGATTCTTTCATACATGTCCTCAGATCTTTTTAACACAACATGGAATAGAACAGATAGCAGCATGACATCTTGAATCCCATGCAAAACAAGATTGCAAACGCTGGCTCTCTCCGTGACTACCACAGAGGTAGAGAACTCATCACAATGCCATGATGGAGCATATGTGGACATTTTTTATATGGATGATGATGGAAACCCTTGCAATCACTCTTTAGAGGTAGTTGTACAGCACTTGGCACTCATCCTCACATTGACCAAACCTCTGTCAGCTATACCTAACGTGACATGTATTCCAATGAGTGCAGTTTAGTATTGACCAATCACATTCGAGCATGCATTGGTAGAATGCAGCTATGAGTGGAGAGCAACAGAGCACGCATTGTCTGAAATACAGTCACGGAAGCCATCTGCTATCTGGTCTGAGGATGATTTAGCTTTTGTTGATTTAAAACGAGCTAACTCGCTATTTGTGTAGCAAACCGGTCGTAAACGTCCCCTCTCAACTCCAGTCTCGCATCTCAAGTTGTTTATTTCTGCTGTAAAGTTGGGCATTTTAACTCAGAGTTGTATTGAGATTGGCTCGCTTTTGGAGCCAGCCTCCAGTGGCCATTTAAGAAACTGCGGTTTATGGCACTGAGGCATATTTCTTAGCACTGGAGGTTATGAGCGGAAAGTGGGGGTTCATTCATGGGACATTGAACATTTCCAATTACTTTTGTGATTCATGCCGTGTTTGGCACAAAAACAACATCTCATTTTGATCTGCCACAAGCTCTAAGTATTTCTGGTTTGTTTACTATTAAGTCATTTTAATTAACTCTAAACAACTTTCAGATAATTACGGTGATTGCTTTGACCACTCTGTATATTATGGACATTGCATAATGAATTCATTGCATTTTACAGTCCAATTAAAGTAATATCCCACAATACCAAATGGATAAGTCAGTTTTGCTGTCTTCTTTCGCTAATCAGTAGTCCACGCACAGTATAGCCTACAAGCAGGCACTCAGCATATGTAAAGATATAGAGAAAAAAGGGCACACGGCTACCCCTCACTTGTCACTCTTTAGCCTCTCTGTCAATATGCTTAAATATCACTTTACACACACGCGCTGGGCATATGTCGCTCTGCCATCGGGACTGTGTCATTGCAGCCAGCGAAGCTTCACCTCGGCACATTGAGTCAGTCTGTTGACTCAAATGAAATCAGAAAAAACATCTTGTCACCACAGCGCTTAATGAGTGACAAGAGTGATCTGTGTGCGAGAGTGCAACAGGTTGACCATGTTTACTTGGTGTCTCTTTGTTGATAGTGACAGCATGTAGTTGAGTGAACACAATCACCGTAGCAGCTAGCGGCTGACTGAAAAACACTATGACATACTAACTGAAGGACTGTGTCATTTTGTAACATGTGCGGTTATTACAATACTGTATCGATAGCTTCCAAAGTAATCAGTAATGTCTCCATAATCAGATGCACAGCAGGGCTTTTTGTGAAAAAGGTCGTAGTGATCTTCATCTCAAGTGGATACGCCCCAGATGAAAAGGGTAGACACCAGCATGAAACTTCCCCGTTTGAATACTTACATTAAGACTATTGTTTTTTGTAGTACAAGTTTTCTGAAATTGTGTTTAAATACGATAAATAGGCATTATCTTATTAAATATGTGCACATTTGCATACTTTTCCAGAACGTAAATCCTTTTGCCGACACATGAGTTGTCCACAGGGCCCGACAAAGTTCACAAAGAAATTAATTCCTTGTAGGAACTTTAAATACTCAAAGGAGGCATTATCTAATGCTTACTTTTGGTGAAATTTGAGAATAAATCTATATATGCAAATATATAAAGCGTAGTTAAATAAACACCTTAATGTGTATGTTTTTGTCTCCACTATTCTGAAAGTGTTATGGCCCAGAATCTGGAATCGACGAAATGCCGGTTTAAAGGGAGCGATTGTAGTGATGAACCGACAGACACTATGGACACTCTCACCAACACCCGTACGCTACCAGCTCAGCACTAAACAACAGACAGACACCATTGGTGACTGGCTGGAGAACATAGCGGAGCATTTAACGGCCAGATATTTCCCTCAGCAGTTCACGGAGAGCAACACAGAGCTAACGGAGTGAACATTGGGATCACAAGGTGGACACAAACACTGCCGTTGTTGTCTGTGTCTGCTCAATGTGTAACTAAGCCGGGCTAACACGTTCGCCATCAACTTCAAAAGGATATAATGTGGACAATGTTGCGTTTACAGCCTGTTGTGCTGGCACCAAGTGATCGATCAATTATTAACTAGTACGGTTGACATTAGGTAACAAAGTTAGACACCAAGTATAGACACACACCTGGAGGAGGAACTGTGGTAGAACGCAATTGTCCGAAAATGTTGAACCGGACATTGAACAAACTTTACCCTGCCAGCTCCCAAGTAGGGATGTCACGAGAACCGATACAGTCGACTCCAAATTTCTGAAAAGCTTCCTGTCATCCCAGCAACAGAAAAACAAAAAAGTCCCTGGTGATGGGACAATGTGGACAATAAATCTGTGTGGAAATCAGCAAGAGAGATAGTTAGCGCTAGCTGTTAGCACAGTCCTGCTTTACCAAAAAATGGAGCTAACAGCTAATGTACGGAGGTTGCGTCATGATGCGTTCAAGCTCCTGAGTATTGGACAAAGGTAACATGATGTGTTCAAATGTCATTTTGTAAAATGTTGTTTTTGATAGAAACTTTAGGCTGATCATCTGGGATCACTAATAATTTAGCAAAAAAACAGTATGCAAACAATAATAAAGGAGTGCATGTTGAAGTACATGGAATTTATTGTTTTATAGTTATTTTTACTTATACGTATGGAAACGAATTGTGGAATTTTACTGGTATTGATCATACAAGGAGTGCAAGATATGGGGATGGGAGGTGGAAAGGTATTCATGCTTTCTCTGCTTGATAGTTTTATAAGTCTCCCTTATGTTTGATTTGTTTCCTCATTTTCTAAACAATGAAATATAGCTCAAATAAAGTAATTTCTTGTTCTTCTTTCACATTTCCTTCAACCGCCCGTTATTGCTCTTTCCCTCACACGCACACATGCCACTTCTTGTCTTGTTATACTTGCGAGGACATACTTTTTCCACACTTGGTAATTAAAACCAAAACCTTTTTTTAGGCTTTAGCTCGGTGGAATTCGAATCATCATCCAACTGAAAAGTCTATACATATTTAAAAGTTGAGACATGACAATTGTTGAAAATTACGATTACTCGGGCCTCAGTTTTTACACATGATCCTTTAAAGGGAAGAAATCCTGAGGCAATCATTTTCAAACTGCAGCCATATCAAGGCAAATCTCCGCCTCAGGTTTATCTCCAGGATGTGTGTTGATCCCGGGTCGGAGAGAGCTGAGGCATATTGATGAATCCGGACGTGATATTTCAGGAAAGTTCATTCTTTTAGTTTGGGAATCTGTTAAGAACTTATCTCATGTAATTTATGTGGGATCTAAAATAAAAATAAAAATAATAAAGAGGCCTGGATGTAAAGGTAATAATCACATATCTGGCGTTAGAGTTAATGACTGACGACCTCCTGCAGTTTATCTAATCATCACTCTCTGACTGCTCTGTCTTCATTTAGCTGATTACCAAAACTCATTACGGAATAGCTCAGGATAATGCACATCATCAAGAGCTGACTGACATAAATGAAATGAGCATGCAAGAACAATCAGTGGTTGGTAAAGGATATATATATATATATATATATATATATATATATATATATATATATATATATGTAAAATATGAGGCCAAAAGCATGTGGACATTGCATTGATGTTTTTGGGCCTCACATTTACAATTAGGGGAATCATGTTGTTATGGTATTTTAGATGAAATGACAGTGTGCTTCCAACTCTGCTGCACCAGTTTGAGGAAGGACAGTAGAGCCGCTACACTGTCCTTCCTCAAACAGTTTGAGATAAAACAATAAACGCATATTCTGGAAACAGCATGCATCTGATAAAAGCAAATCAAATGTAAGAGTCTGGTCCATCTGGTACACATCAAACAACGTTTTTTATTTTAAATTCCTGGTGTGCTAAGGCCTTTATAGTGGATACAAATTCAGAATGGGAGTTTTTTTAAAAGCAAGTTTTTGTTGAAGCGCTTTGGATTTAAAGATCTTGTCGCATTGCGACGGATCCCTATCAAAAATTACACTGGCCCTGTCGTGCAGTGCCTAACCCCTAGTTTAAGAAACAAGTCATGGTCAGAGTCCAAAGAGCTTGAGACTGACGTTGACTGTTGGGTCGCCGTGGGACGCCACTGCAGACTCGTTGATGGGACACCACCTGGGGGAGCACCTCGGGATGACCTCAGGCCAGCGGGAGAGGCCGTTACACAACTGACCTCTATACTGCAGGTCACCGCTAATGTGCTCTTATTGGGGAACACACACACACACACTGAGACGGAAGAAGTGATACAAAGAGGTCACCTAGATTATCCACTGCGTTCGATAAAACGACCAAATCCAATTTGGGTGCACACGCGCTGGTATCGACCTTTCGCAGGAACAAAGTCTTCAACAGCAGAGTGAATCGTTACGCATTTACCGAGCAGACTTCTGATTAGTGCTCTTAAAGGTCCGCTTCTCATGACTCGAAACATCATGTCGCCAGTCGTCTCCAATTCAAAATGAAAGAAGGCACTCCCAGCTTTACCCAATAAATGATGCCACTCTAACGAACGGGGAAATGTGGGCAATGCAGAGCTTAAGACATTGCATTTTTCATGTGGTGTAATGGCACTGCTATGAAAAGTGCTGCAGAGTGTGTTCGCTTGAAAGACAAACATCAGTTGAATAAGAATAACATTAATGACATTAACTAGGGAGCCGGTGTTGATTTTCTTAACTTTGAAAATACATAAGGGGGAACCTGAGAGAAAAAGAAAGACTCGACCTCCCAGCGGGCGGAAGTTACAAGAGGAGGAAAACAAACTGTTCACTCGAGGAGTAGATCCTTATCTTCTTTACAAAGTTGCCCCCCGTTTGACGCTACGTCTCCGTCTCTAAACAACAAGCCGGAGCGGCTAAAAATACGATCAACATCATGAATTATACACGCCTTTCCACGGATCCTCTGGGTGAGCCACGTTTCTCGTGTGGCTCCTCCACATGGTGTAATTACAGAGGTTACAACGGCGGGGATAAACACGGCGCAAAGACAAATTAAAGCTCGCTGTGCCCTCCTCCAAAACCCGCGAAGCAATTCAAAGTGCTCGGCGACAGAGGGCTCCGCATCGTGACAAAAGCTGTTTGTGAAACGAGAGGACGCAGGAATGAAAGTCGCCCGGCGGAGACGCTTCAAAGGCGACTGCTTCGTACGCACGGTGGTGTTTTGTCAGGATCAAAAGCTGCCGGTGGTTTTTAGAAGCAAACTCCCGACGGTTTGCTTTTCATGCTCATCCGAGAAGTAAAAAAGTGTCCTTGTAAAAGCGCGTGTTCAGTTTATGAGTGTCAAGGACGAAATACCCGAGATGCATCCCAACAATAGGAGCGAGACTGATCCATTAAATCTCAGGCTTTGAAATGGCAGAATCCATATAGATTAATGATCAAACTCTTTATGTTTCATACCCATGTCTTCCTATCAGCATTATAAGTCATTATATTTCTTCTCTATTTTTTATTTCCCGCACCTTTACCTCTTTTATACATCAGGCTAGCTAATTAGATGGTGGACATATGAGCATACAGTCCACTCTGTTAACAGCTTGAGCCATTGCTGCTGCTAATGACCTTGTGTACTGCTCCGCCTCACTGCCAACTTAAAAAGGAAAATATTATTAAGATACTTATTGTTTTTTTCAGTTCCAATTGTCCCTTTTCTTCGCCCCATCGCCAGCTGCTGCCCCGTCAAGCTGTCAGCGCTACCATGGAGCCCACACGGTCACTAACTGCACTCCCCAAATAAATGTCATCTAGTGTAAAAGTGAACCAGCTCATCACCCGGAGATCGAGACAGAAGACAATGAAGTAAAGGAGCAACACTGTTCCTGTGAAGCCAGGTAGGTCTTTATGCACAGGTTGATTGATCATTAAAAAGCAGCATGTGTATATAATCAGTAAACATTCAGCATCTAGCGACGCATAGAAGTGCTAACGCTAGTTAATGATTTGCTAACGTACTCTGCTAATGTTAGCGCCACATGCTTTTGCGTAGAAACGTAACGTTTTGGAAACCTCTGGAGATAACGAGTGTCACTACACAACATTTAACCACAACTGGCTCCAAATCCACCAAACCAGCCGGAACAATTGCATGAGAGCCGAATAGGATTCAGTTGCTGTTACAATCAGCCGGCCTTAACTATACGTAGATGGGCTGTATATTGTCTCTCAGATTCAGTGAACCATGTGGACAGCAATATACTGCTTGATGTTTCACTTCCATAAACTTCCACAAGATGCATCATGCTTTCAATATTATATTAAAAGTAACAATAAAATGGAGATCAAAATATCACTTCCTCATATAAGGTGAGAATAAAAATGGATAAGCATTTTTTTTGCCTCTTTGTCCAAGTGGAAAATGTATGAATCATTGTATTTCTATTGTATGGTCTTGGAATGGCAAATCATTATTATGAAATATTGGCATAATCAATATGTATATATTTTTAATCATTCAAAGATTCTGTTGCCTGGCTCCACCACCCTTCTATACAGTCACAACACTTTGAATACAGAAAACATGAAACCCTAAATGTGGACTGCCTCTTGTGTATGAAAAAAACATTTGGTTTGATGATCTTAAAATGCAGTTTCATTGTGATATATCTTTACACCCCTGCAGCTACGCACGGCCGAGAAGTTACCATTGAGAGAAACAAGTTAAAAATGAAATCTCTGTCTGTACTGTGTCTCCACCTTAAATAGAGCACATCGAGGGAGGCCAAACGTTGGCCATTGAGCGACACGACACAAAGGCCTCCCATTCTGAGTACTGCAGGAATCACCACCAGCGTCCCAGAGCACCACTAGCACACCGGCTTGCTACTGTAGCGTCATGCATAATGCAGCAGCCCGACTTTGAAGGGCTTTTCTCAGTAGAAATGACATCAGTGGAGAAATCGCTTTTGGAAGGCAGCATCAAAGAGGGTGAGTCTGCCCAAGGCTACCACTCCAAGGGTGAGAACGGCAGCTGAGCTGACTGTCGCTTGGGCGGTGAGAAAAATATGAAATGTCAAGAAGTAAAGAGACGTCCTGATCTACTCAGCATTTTCTTTTTCTTTTTTTTTTACTGCAGAAATGGTACGTTTTTATGCTGTAGTGCAGGGGTCTTTAATTCAAATTCAGCGAGGTCCAGTCAGAGAGAAAGTCCTCATGCAAAGGTCCGGGACATCACAATAACTTTATAATGATTAAAGTAGCCTTGTAGTTCTATCAACGTCTGTATGACAAAAATAACGAACGATCAACTGAATTATATCTCAACAATATTTATTGTCAGATTTCAAATTGAACTGAATCCATTATAAACAATATATACTCATAATATATATAAATGTTCTCTCATTTCAAGTAAAAATAAAGATAATAAAAAAATACATAACAGAAAGCTTTGATTTAATTTTCGTGAAGTGATAAAAAACACGATATCCAAATGTGTGTGCAGGGACTTTATCTGTGGTCTTTAAAACCTCTTCTTTCAGCTCTATTCCTCTCTGTTGACATCACCGTTGGGCAGTGAATGAGTGTGTGTGGACTCTTATCATATTTGGCTCTGAGGTTTACTTTTCTGTGCCTTCATAACGGATGCGAGTGGGTACGTTTGCCCAAAAGATGTGTGCTTTGTCTCGTAGTGCCGCTTCACATCACCGTTTTTTAATAATAATAAACCACGTTCTCTGAACATATGAGACCTACTGGTTGTAAACTCTATGTGTGAAGACTGAACATATAAGAGTCGGTCCATTCCTGGTGAAAGGCTCTGGCTTTGCTGTCCACTTTTCTCTTTTTAGAGAACGCCACGTGAAATAACTTCTCTGACTCACATCCAACTATTCGGTCTCTCCCCCGCGTGTGTGTATCTCCCTAGAGTTGCGACCCTTATCTGAATACACGTATTTGATTGGCCGAGTAGCGTCACGTGATATGATTTACAACGCATGTTACTGGTCGGTGTATTTCCTGAGCCGGATATAATATAATAATAATTGAATAATTCTCAATCAGTTACATGTCCAGGGTCCAGACACGATGTCTGGACCCTGGACATGTAACTGATTGTCTTTAGTATTAGACACCCCTGCTGTAGTGGATGCTGTCTAATGATGAGTGTTCCCCAAATATTCATCATATTTCATCCCTTTTGTTCTAGCAAAAGCAGTGGTTACCTGTTTCTAGTGAGATTCACAGCCGCGTTTTGATTCCAAGGCACAGGTCAAAGCATCATCTAAACATAACATCACATAACTGGAATGACTCTTGAAGCTGCCCGTGCCGCGCCCACTTTGACTCGGCTCCCTTTGGCTTCTTTTCATCATTTATCTCCGGCAGAACAGGACGTTGTGTTGCGTTCCCCGGCAGCGCTGATACATTTTTAGCAGTTTGAACAAATGAAACAGTGCCGATGCCGCAGACGGGTTTGAAATCGCCACAAAGCGACAACACAAAGCCGCTAAGCAGCGATTCCCCCCCCGAGCATCTGCTTGGCTCTGCGAGTTATAAAATAAAACACTGATGGGGGTGGGGACTTATTTAGCTTCTCACAATGGGGGCGAGCTCGCATGCTCACAAGCGCGTAACCCGGCCTGTCCGAAGCCCGTCCGACACGTGTGCGTTCTAAAAAAGAATTGGTCCCAATTCCTCTTTGGCGGATGAAAAAATTATGGCAAATCGTGCCCTGAAGTGTGCGCTTTTTCTATCTTTCTCCCTCTTGCAGTGCTATAAATAGTGGAGAGTGCTGCTGTCTCTCATATTTCATGTGTCACTGGCTCCCACAGCCACTGGTGAAGCACGCTCACCACGTACACGAAGCCTCTTCTTGCCTCCTTTTGCACTATCCTTCCTCGCCCTCCTCACTGCTGGCTAATATTTTCTCCTCTCCTGCCCTCGCCGTGCTTCAACCCAAGAGGCCAGGCCTAAGCCGCGTGTTTTCGAGTAGCAGGTAGATATGAGGGGCCAATTAAATGGAAAAAGAAAGAGTCAGGCATGTTCAGCCACATGAATTATTCCACGAAAGGCAATAACGTACAGTGACCTTCCTTCCATAGTCCTCTTTAAAGTCTTACACCCTGCCCACTGGCAGGATTGCTGGAGTGGTTATCGGTTTGGGTTAAATGTGCACAAGTGGCTGCTAGCTGAAAGGCCGAATGTGACACATTCTCTGCCAGCTATTATACAGTGGTATCTGGCCATTTTTAAAAAAGGTTTCCACCGTGCGTGCGCGTGTGCGTGTGTGTGTGCGTTTTCATCACCAGTTACCATACGAAGGAAGGCGTGAGCCACCTGGAGCTCTATAAAAAAACGACTTGTCTTCACAGCTTAGTGTTAGCGCACTGGTCAGACAGAGCCGCAAGCGTCATGGCAACAGCCTCGACAACAACACATTTGTGGATGGACACACACAAAGACAGATCGGTGTTGAAGTCAGACACAGTGGTACATCGTTCATGTTTTCTATACTGGGTTAATGAGTGGGACCGAACATGAAAAGTCTAGGTAAGCGCTGAAAACGAGTGTGATATTAACATTATTATTTTCAATGCGGTGAAAAGCTGGACATTGGAGTGTTTTCCACATCATTTGTCCGGACCCAGGAATAACCAGTTTGAAAGCGGGACAATCCCAGTTAAACCAGCACGTTTGGTCACCTCACATTTGGGTCAAAAACATGTGAACAACTAGCCGATGGATTGCCTTGACATTTCGTACGTACATTCATGGTGCTCAGAGGATGCCTCCCGATGACTCCGCTGACTGTCTCGTTAGCGCCACCATGAGGGTGGCATTTGCCTTGGACGTCTGGACAGCTGATGGATTGCCATCAAATTTGGTCAAAGACCTTTACGTACTTGCAGCTGTACTTTGTGGTTAGAGCTCATCAGCAAATGGTAACCTGGTAATCGTTACATGTTAGCATTGTCATTGTGGGTTAGCATTGTCATTATGAGCATGTTTGCATACATCACTCAAACGCCTGTAAATGCAAAATGACTCCATGTGTGGAATGGGAGTTGTTTGGCCTTGCGAGTCACACATATCCAGGCCTAGAAAGGTCTAACACGCAGACATCCAGCTTATCATCGTCTGATCAATGTCTCTCGTTAATTAAGCTGAAAGCGAGTTAACTGAGGACACTGTGTTATTTCACTGCAACAAATCAATGAGATTCATTAACTTAGCTCGAAGGCAGAGTAAGGACACACTGTTATTTTACTACGGCAGCTGAGTGGAGTGCAAATAAGGAATTCCCAGCTACGACTTGCATAGTTGAACACATGGAGTGCAGTATGTTAGCCAGCTGAGGGAAAAATCTCGGAGGGATTTGACCCGTAGCCAATAAAACTGCAAAGTCTCTTCATCTCTCAGTCAGACACAATACTTAGTCATCAGTGAGACGCGGAGCTCAACCTGACAAATTCTTATTAGTCAAAGAGTAAAAGTCCGAGGGAAAATATATTCCTTTGAGCTGTGTTCAGAGGCTCATTCCGGGGCCTCCAGGCCCGTCTTCAAGGAGCCCGTGTGTAACATTTTCAGTTAGCGGCTGCCAAATGCTGGAGCCCTTTTTTCTTTTTAACCCGGCGATAAAACGCCCGGAAAATGTCCCACGTGGCGGTCACAGAGTGTCCGAAGGCTGATTCACACCAGTTTAAAAGAAGTGCAAGTCTTTGGGATTCGTTTCCATCTCGTTCTATTTCTCAAGTGTCCTTATTTTCATTCTGACAGCAAAGATGATTCAAATCAATCTTTTTCTATGAAATGAAAATATAACAAGCCCAAGTCCTCTAATGACTTTCCCAATGCACAGTTTTCACGACATGTTATGTCATTTTGTAACTGTGTAGTCATGTGGTGTAACGGCAAAATGTAAACACCACTGATAGAAAATGGTGAATTTTGAAATTTTAAGAATAAAGCTTCAGGTGGGTTTCTGTTGATTGCATCAGTGTAGTGTGTGTGTGTGTGTGTGTGTGTGTGTGTGTGTGTGTGTGTGTGTGAAGCCCGAGCCAGGCCAATGACAAGCACTTTAAACCAATCCTAAATCCAGAGCGGTGCACAAACAGCATGGGCGTGGCCTCGTGAGCCAAGGGGTTATTTCACAGGCGCCCTCATTACTTATTTTGTGTCTAAATGTCTCGTACCGAGACCTTTCCACCTAATTAGCTCCGTTAATGTTCCCGCATATGACTTAATTTCCAGAAGGAGAGAAAAACAAACAGCGTAATCAACGAGTGCTGTTGTCTCCACCCTGTACATATAAAAAGGCTGTTTGTCGTGAGCGGGGGAAAAGCCTCGACGGCTCCTTCATTGCTGGTGCTGTTGACTCATATCTTCTTCAAGCTCCCCACTGATTGTTCTTGCATGCTCATATATATATATATATATATATATATGGGATTCACAACTATTTGCCTGATAGATACACAGTGGCTAATGTCTGCCCGAGCAGAGAATGACGTCGCTCTCTCTCTGTGTATTCCGAGCCTCTCTTTGTTTACTGAGTTTATCTGGCTAGGTTAACAAAGTGCACGTGAGTCTCTCTGGTATGTCTCACTGGTAAGCTAATAGCCGCCACTCTCCACTGTGTTATCTGGTGGTTACCGCTGATAATGCCTTTAGGTAACCAGTGTTTGCTCTGTCAGCATTGTTTTCAATGGAAAGCTGAAGCTTGCTTAAAAAGTCGGCAAATTAGATCACATGCTAACTGACATATCAGTGACGTCCCATTGGAACTTTCTCCATACATGCGAGATAGTCCGTCTAAACTTAACTGAGTCTTTTTTTAAAACAACAACAACAACAACAACCAATGTTTTGGACATAGTGGAGCAGTCAACTAGCGGTGCCACTTTGCTGTCTAAAATCGTTGGTTTGCACGCGTCTGAATGGCACACCAAAGTGCTGAGCAAACCTTAAAGATAAAGAGGAGATTAGTGGCTGTCAGGACACTCGAGTACAGTGAATGAAGTGGCATTAAAGACAGACAATGCTGGGCTACACTGGCCTAACGCCACTTCCTCTACTGCACGCGTACACACACACACACACACACAAACACACACACACACACACACACACATACAAAACATGCAAGCAAGCAAATGCTTGCACAGGGTCAGAAAATAATGAGGGCTCGGTGCATCAAAATGCCCATTAAAGTAAAAAATGCTTATATATAAAAACTGACTTAGAAATAGAAAGAAATGTCCTGTTTTTTCTCTCTCTCTCTCTTTTTGCCATCGTCGCAGTTAATTGGTCGAGAATTAACTTCCCCAAATGAAATGTCCACTTGGAAAATGGAAAAGTTTCCGTTCAGAAAACCGCCACGGACACCGTGTGAAGCAAAAGATTACACTGACACCATGCTGTATGCAACAGAGTCCACACAAAGTGCCATGTCAGCAAAAATGCAACAACCAACAGGATAAAAGAACTAAACAATGGCGCCAAGGTGGTTTGGGGTGGTAGCAGCAAAAACAACGTTCACTAATTTCCATCACTGGAAAAAGGTGAAGCAAATCTTCGACGTTAATCGCCAATATGAAGTCAAATGGGATTTCTTTTATTAGCCGCACACAAAAAGGTTTACATTGTGAAAAAAAATTCACAAGTGGGCTAGAAAATGCCCTCAGCAAAAACCATTAACTTCACATCCAGGTGAAAATTATTTCTCCGCCGCCATGGTTGAAAAATCACTGTGAATTCATTTTCTGCCACAGCCAAAGAACATGGGCTGTAAAATACAGCAGAGGGAGAACGGCTCTCATCAAGGTGATAATTGATGAATGGGTGTTTTCACCGCGACAATAAACTTCACAGCTCACATAAGGCTCGGCAGGACATAATGACGTTCTCGCCGCGGGATTATGGTTACGAAGCTCATTTGTAATTATGTGAGGCCCACTTACACAAGTTCATATACACTAAAGGCATGTGAGAACAAAAAGCAGCTGTCGGGCTGCAGCTACTCCTCCAATGCCCACCCAGTCAGAAACACACACACACACACACGCACACACACACACGAGAAAAAGACAAGGACATGCAAAGTCACATTTAATTTGAGCACACCAAAATAAAAGAACAATCGTTTTCTTCAGTAAAAAATATTGAGTGAGCAGGTAACTAGGTCTGAAAGCCCCGGTAAGTATTGTTTGTCCTGTCCAGCCTACTGAAATCATGATAAAGGGCAGAGCGCGAGTAGGTGGCTACCTGCGGTTCTGCCAAGTGAAGGCGTTGCAGGAGTGTCCTAAAATGTGTATTCTCTCTACTGACCAGCAGGGGGCGAAAAGAAGTCCAATCGTATAGAAGTCTATGAGAAAATAACTCTACTTATTTATGCTCTCAGTAAACATTATAAACATTCTTCAATACAGCATGATGTCCATTTAGAGTAAAATAGACCATAAAGCAAAGTGTGCTTTAGCAAAGTGTGCTTTAGGGCGGGGCTTACTGTGATTGACAGGTTGCGGTCGCTGCCAGAGATGTATAAATGGTAAATAAAAAATAAATGGATGTAACAGACACCTCTACGACCACTCCTCCACATTCCAAATATGGCCACTTCCTTTCATCGGTTGTAAAAAACAACAACATGGCTACGGCCGTATTCCAAGATGGCGACGACAAAATCGCCGAACTCGAGGCTTTAAAACAGCAGTCCACGAACCAGTGGATGACGTCACGATGACCACGTCCACTCCTTAAAGAAGACGTCTCCTACTTTTTTGACTCTGAGAGCTAATTTTAGGAAATGAAAGCACCAAGTTGTGTATCAGCAATAACAGACACTTCTGTCTAATAACGTCTCAGCTATTGCAATCCCGCAAGAAGCAATGTTTTTTACTTTAGGATGTGCACCACCAAAACGAATTGAATCGGATGGATATTTAAAGGTGTACAAAAAGTGACGGTTTTATCAAACACATGAACGCATATGTCTCGCAAGCTACTTGTTTGGGAGGAATAGAGGGTAGTTCTTCTATGGCACGTTCATTCTGAATTCATACTTTGTTGTTTGACCCTAACTTTCTGTGGAGACTGTGCAACAAGTGGAAATGGATTCTGAAAATGTACCTACTCAGCCTTCACTAGTTTCCTCACTGTTAAATGAACCTGTTTCAATGGCCGTCCAATTGTGTCATGATTACGCTGCATATGCCACACATGTGTTTTTGACATTTGGTACACATGTTTGTAGATATGAACATTTGTCGACACAGACAAACGTCGACAAACCTGAAGGGGGAAAGCGTTCCCGTACCACGTCCACCCACTCGGCACACTCGCCCTCTCCCTCGCACACTCCAAGCTAATTGGGAGTCGCCCCTCGCTGACCTCCCCCTCATATGCGGAGAGAGCCATCGCCATGACAGCAGAGACTTGCTCGTTAACCCCCCCCCCCCCCCAACAAGGGTCGGCCTTGTCAGAGCCCAAACTGCCAAGCCGCACCTGGCTGACATCACAGCAAACCCAGACCATGTTGCCACGGCAACCACAACTTGGCAACCGCAGCTTGGCAACATCCAACTCCGCGGGGGATTGATTGGGTGAGAGGTGGATTAGGAAGAGTATCACTGTCTCCCTTGGTGCAGAGGAACACACGCCAGATACTGAGAGGATGGCGGACTGACTGGAACAATGATGGCAGCCCCGGCCCAAACTTGGTTTTACCACAGAGGCGAAAGATGCCTCTCACGTACGCATTGCTCATTAATGTGATTAAAAAAAAATAGCCTGGGGCTCTTTTGGCTGAGCCTTATTCCGTGTATTTCTTTTTTGAGATACTAAATTGAACTAAATGACACCATTCAACTAGAGCAGAGTGAGACGGGGCTGGCTCGCGTTGTCACTCGAGTGTCTTTTCATCGCCGCGACCGCAGATGTGCCGCGGTAAATGCAGGTGCAAGGCAAATTTCTGCATGGAGAGTTTTCCCCCCGGCTGCAAAGTGCACACTCCAACCATCGAGCGGAATGAACGAAAGCCAAGTGACATAACGACGCGTCCGACAAACAACCATTACCCTCTCCACAACTGCCGCTCCGCTCGTCTCTCCTCTTAGGGCAGGGGGGAAGAAGGAACACCACTCAGTGCCTGAGATAGGGAGGCAAAGTGCAGCTGTTATTTGTCAGCATCCATTAGTGAACCAGCCGGACCCACAAGTGGAGGCTGCAGAGAGAAGGGGAAACGGTTGGTGGTCACTCCGTCACCTGATTTTTGCACCTCATCCGTGCCCGTAGATATTATCATCCCGCGGGTACAACATGGGTCAACACTGGCCTCGCCCGACCTCTATCAGTGCACTGAGGATTAGTTCTTCAAATTGTTCGTGAAGTTAACCGTGGTCTCTATTTGTGGCCAATCCTTTGCTAACTTGATCCATGTGCTTTAGTTGCCTAATGGTACCTAAACCGAGAGCTTTCCCTCACTTTACTATGCACCAATTTTATTGTCCGATGTCTGAATATTTTTTAAGTCTTGACAATTCCAATTTTTCCATCATTTCCTCTCTTTATATTGCTGTGAAAGCGTCTCAAACATCGCTATTTATTCAGGTTTTTCAACAAAAACTCACAAATACAAGATAATAGTCAGATGTTTTTTTTGATTGAGGTATGTGCACCTGTGTGAACTGGGATATGATGACTTGAGTTTTGGTTTTACTCATGCTGTGATCTAAAATAAATATTTGTTGTAATTTTTTGTATTGTCTGTCACTATTTTATGTTGTATGTCTGAAACTTTGTTTAATGTGCTACTGCTGGCTTTTCCTGGTTAAATACATTTAAATAAATCTAAAGGCTTTCAGCTACATTACAGTTTTCTTTTAACTGTCTGTTACTTTCATCTTGAGTTATTTCACACACAAAAATTCTGCAATTCATAAAGAGTGCTTCGAATTCTGATTCTATTATTATCATTAATTCCTCGCAAGTAAACGTGAGCTATAATGTCAGCGACTTGTTTTTGCTCTGAACGTTTCAAGGAACAAAAAGATTGTTGACCAGGCAACAACCGGCGGTTGCCAGCTGCGATATGAATCAGATGCAGCAATGATTGGAATACAATGACCTGGCAACACACAGTGTCTCTCTCTCTCTCTCTCTCTCTCTCTCTCTCTCCCTCTTGCTAGGTGTGCTCTTTCTGATCAAAGTGATCAGCTGAGATAATCGGGTCAGGTCAATAGAGGGCTGATTCACATCGTAGTGTCACTAAAAAAGTAATTCTGCATACTAATAGCTATCACTGGTGTTACTATCATATTGCTATTATTATTCATTGTAGTACTACTAACCACTTTAGGCCATGGAAATAATCATGTTATACGTGAAATATTATGACACATTTATTAGCAGCACTACTTATATTAGGATCACCATCAACAATTCCCCAGTTAATTACAGCGGCTTCTTCTAAATAATCTTACATACAGTCTTCAGGGGGTTGATGAAATAACATAACCACTCGTTAAAAAAAACAACTTGAACTTTGAAGTTACTAAAGCATGCTAATGCTTCTCCAAAAGTGGGTCATATGATGTCTTATACTAAGGAAGTATTTGTCAACCCCCCTTATATACTAGATATATCTGTAGTATCAACGATGTCCTTCTTTCTCACTGCAGTTTGTTCTGGATTTTTCACATTGTACTCCTTGAGGTATTAAATTATTTAGCAGCTTTTGGACCGATGCGCCTACAGTTGAAGAGCAGATGATCTAACAGCTTCGGGTTTTGTATTAGTTGTCACATCACTCTTTATATGCAGTGACAAATACCGCTCACTGGCATGCAACCTAATTATGATTCAGCTTTGAGGCAGTCATTGTAATTAGGTTACTATAAGCTCAAAGGGCATTTTAGTGTTCATTTGTTCATAGTTTGGGCTATCCTTTCTATTTCTAATAATAACATTGTGCACATCACGTTAATTGCTGAGATGTGGTAAGACGAATTCCAATGGCACGAAAGACTAGTACTTAGTCCGGATCTACGGTTTCACCTTCTTTATATGAAATCGAGTGCATCAATCTTTTCTCTCGTTTCACCAGGGACGTAACTAAGGGGGGGAGGGGTGGTCACACGCCCACATGCACCGTGAATCTTTGGCGATGGGCATGGACTGCATGTAAGAAGTGGACGCAGTCACTGTGACGGCCCCCATTGGTTTGTGGGCTATAATTTTGAAGCCTGGAGTTCAGCATTTTGGGCAACCAGAAGTGCCACGAGAGGGCGGAGCCAAGTGCAAACAAATGCTGAGTTTGAGGGGACCAAAGTGTAAAAATGAACGTTCTTGAACTATAAACACCCTGCAATGGTTACGGTTCTAAGAAGAAAACACGAACAACTCCCAGCCCAGAAAACACTGTGGTAGCGACCTGTCAATCACAAGGAAGCCACGCCATCACCCTGCTTTATGGTCTCTTTGACTCTAAATGGACCATAATTTACTAAATGAACATCATGCTGTATTGAAGAAGACTTGACACTAGAGATTGAGACCATAAACTCATGTTTACAATGTTTACTGAGGGAATCAATGAAGTGAGAGGTAGAGTCATTTTCTCATAGACTTCTATACAATCAAAGTAGTCGCCCCCTGATGGCCATTAGAAATAATACAGGTTCAAGACACTTCAGCAATGGCTTTCTAGAACTGGAGGTTCCCGCAGACAATTGGCGAGCGGGATGAGGGGTGGGAGACGGGAATGGGGAGGGAGGTACTCTATTGTACCCCAGAGTAGCAGGTGAATGCACTCTGAAGACTCCCGGCTTCCTGAAATGCTGCTTTGTGTGCGACTGGAACGCATGTAGAAACATTTGGGAAGAGAAGGTCTTTGATCAGTTAAATGTTGTGTGACGAGAACACCGGCTGGCAGCTTCACCTGTGTGTGTTAAGTGTTTACAGCTCCGCTTCGAGATGCTGCTAATCTAGCTCGTAGCAGTCAGTTGACTCAAGCGTTTTATGTGTTTCATTCTGGCAGCCCTGATGAGTACTGGAGACAAGGAAATGAAACCGTGATCATGTTCGTGCCACGAGAAAAGAGCTAGTATTACAAACACTGATATCTGCTTAGGATCATGGGATATAAATCAGCGGTTCCCAACGTGAAGGTCGCAAACCCATCTGGGGGGGTCAAGAGATCAATGAGAAGGTACCTTTGCTGGACTCGGAACCCGTGCAACCTGCAACACGAGGCCGCCGGTAATTGCTTTGTTTTAAACCAGAAGTTTAACATTGAGCAGATCGAAACCACTTGTCTGTCTATATTTTTTTTCAGTTTATTTTGTATAGCCCAATATCACAAATTACAAATTTGCCTCAGAGGGCTTTATGGTCTGTACACATACACAACATCCCTGTCCCAGGACCTCACATCTGATCGGAAAAACTCCCCAAAAATATGAAAATGTCAACATGTAGATGTTGCCATGCAACCATCTCAAGACTGCAGGAAGTCAATGCTTCTGCTAAACCACGAAATTGTCTGTTTTTTCTTTACACTCTGGTGTTTGTGCCGAGTCAGCAAACACAATATACACTGTTGATTTTGATACCTTTGGATTATCCCGGCTAGCTTCCCCCTACTTTCAGTGTGTATGCTAAGCTAAGCTAACCGGCTGCGAGCTGTAGCTTCGTATTTAGCATACAAATACGAGAGCGGTGTCGATCTCCTCATCCGACTCCCAACAAGAGAGCGATTTCTGGAGATGTTGAACCTGTTCCTTGAAAAAGTCAAAAGTGAAGGGTCAACGCAAACCACAAAACAAAACAGCTAAATAATAGGAAGAACAAAGTGCTGCAACTTGACAACCGATCGGTTCTGGTGTCTGAGCCGTGGGTCTCCAGGGCGGTCGCATATCTCACCCACAGAAGATCGATACGAAGGCAAACGAGCAATCAGTTCAACGCTCTTCACCTCAGCACACATGAGCACACCACCAGAGCAGCTGAGCCCATGTTCCGCTGCTCTTTTGTAGCGCTTCCCCTCTCAAACCCTAATGGAAAAGGATCTGCTATACAACATGCCGTACATGCACGCCAGTCAATGTTTCACTGCCATACACAATCAGCTCTGCCCAATTGGCAGCATCTCTCAGGTCTTTCAAACCCCCCCCCCCCCCCCCCTAATGTCCATCACATTAAACTTCTCATTATGGCCAGGCTGCTCCTCCATCTTTGGGAGGGATCTGTGATCCCCAACGCTCCGGCGAACCCTCAGAGAAAACACCGGAATTAACTTTGAATGAGGCGACACACACAAGCTGCCATTCAAACCCAAACCCACTATGACATAAGGCAATGTGTGCAGGGACCGATTCAGTATAAACCCCCCCTCCCATCTTTCTGCCAGGTCACAGAGCAGAAACGCACACATATTTAACACGAGCAAACATTATGACCGCTGAAAACAGAGTCATCCTGGCAATGTGTTGAATGAGATGAATTACTCTGAGGCTGGGGGGGGGGGGGGGGGGGGGACAAGCCCGGAGCTGATCAACATGGCGCGATGGAGGTATAGTCATGCAGGGAGGCCGGAGCTGGAGCACACTGGGGCAGCAATTGGTGCTCTCCATCCAGTTCAACACGCCTGGTTATGCTGGCTGAAGAGAGGAGGGAGGGGAGGGGGGGTATTTTTTCTCATTGCATCGCCCCGCAAAGGCGACACAAAGACGGCCAACGATGCGCCGCTGTCACCTGTGACGATCGCCCCCCCCCCCCCCCCCCCCCCCCCCCCCCCCCCCCCCCCCCCCCCCCCCCCCCCCCACACACACACACACACACACACACACATGGATGGATATATGGATGGAAAGTCTCGATGAAATGGTTTTTTTTCCATCCACGACCAATACGAGCGCATGCACAGCCATTGAGCGCATCATAATAAATAATACACAAATGAATAAAAAAACAAACAGCAAACGTAATCCACACCACGCCTCGAGATAAACGGACACATAATAGCAAAGATAAAGACCACATCTGGCACACTCTTCGAACCAAATACAACAACAGCCAGCCATATTCCCAGCAGGCTGTCACATTATAGCATCTTTTTTTTTTCTTCTCTCTCTTCTTCCGAGCATTTTGCACAGACGGGAGGTGTGAGACGAGCGGAATGAGGATGCCGGAATGACATTGCGCCTGCTTACTGTAAAATAGATTCCCTCGGGGGATGGAGAGCCTCCTTTATTTCTCCCTTCTGGACTCCCCTCCTTTCCGGCCGTGCGAATTTCCCGAAATGCAGACCATACAAAACGGGTCAGTCAGTCATTCCGCCCCTTCCGAAGTATATGTTTTGGTTGTTTTTTTTTCGGGGGGAGGAAGGGAGGGGGAAGGGGGGGAGGGGGTCCGGCGCGGCGCGGCGTGCGAGAGGAGAAGGCAGAGCCAGCAGCCGAGAGGAGAGAGAGCCAGCTGTGTGTGGGGAGAGGAAATGAGGAAGGAAGGAGCGGCCGGAGCGCTGCGCACAGGAGAGGAGAGGAGGAAGAGCCGCGGAGGCTCTCTCTCTCTTTCACTCTCTCTCTATCTCTCTCTCTCTTTCACTCTCTCGCTCTCTAGTTCACAATAAAACACCCCCAACCCCTGCCAGACAGACTGCCAGACTACTTGGGTACCGGTGTTAGCAGCGACAACTACCGGTTGAAGAGGGGAACTACAGTATGAGGGGTTGTTAATGCCACAGGGAGGCGGCAGCTGGAACATGGAAAGCACCACAGCTCTTATGCTCCTGCAGGTACGACAGGACAATGTTAGCTAGTCACAAATAAACAAAACATACAACTAAAAATACCAATTAGTTATCTGTTTTTTCAGACAGAAATCCCGTCAAAGTCATTTTAAAATGTACAATCAATGTTTTTTTTATTGCTGAAAGAAATATTTATTTGTTTCAAACTGATCTTCATGCAGTTGTCCTCCAGTGTCACAGAAACTGATGGGTTTCAGATTTTGGCTGACCTATGTTAATATTATCTGTCATATCTGTCAGTGTAAACCCCAATCCAAATCCAATGGGGACGCCTCTGTTGGCCATAGTGTTGTAACGCCTCTCGCGGTTCGAACACACATGGTCACGGACTCACGGCAGATTATTAAAACAGTTTAATGTTAAACAAACAGTGTGAAATAAAGTTTTACTGGCGGTTCAGTCAAATATGCGATCAGGACATCAACACTTATGCTTTTCTAGTCGCCGATCTCTGATAACATTACATTGTAAACAATCAATCTGTGTTCACATTGACAGGAGGAGGGCTAGTAACGTTAGCAGCACCGCTAACGGTTATATTATGTTGCGTTTAGGCTCTGCGAGTATTGGGCGAGTTATGATGTGATCTCGTAAAATGTAGTGTTGGTGAGAAACTTGAAAACAATCCAGGAGCTGTTGATAGATATTAGGGATGAATTATGATCTGTTTAGCTCTAAGGAGATTATAATAAATCATTAAAACTACTAATGACAAGATTTGTGTTAATCAATAAAAATACAGTCTTCTGTTTATGTGAGTTATTATTACAAAAGCAGGTTCACTGTGTTCCTTATTACTGGGCTTGAATGGCACGGGACAGAACCAGGACTGCGCGGGGCAGACTCTAGCACGCGGAAACACTACCGCTTTTGTCCACAGGGACCGCCAGAATCGACGCAAAATTAAAATAAATTGTACAAAAACATTAAACCTTGACTGACATTTTTTAAAGACTCTCTAAAATAACATAGACTAAAAGGTGCGCTGACACATGCCAGTGCACTTTATGCAACAATGTGTCAAGCTCAATACTGAAGGGTTGGCTCATATAAATTACAAACAAACAGAATCATATATTTGTGATGCCCACAGCTTGAAAGGCGTGACGGGGCTATTTCTTTAGAATCTGGTCGTTGAATTTTTTCATATGCATTGTTTTCAAAGTTAGGCGAATACCATAACCTTTGGTTCTTCTGCCTCCTCAACATATTCCACTCCCTTCTGTTTCCCATCAACTATGAACCCCTCCTCTGCGAGAATAGAACATATTATATGTGCACGCACAGACACATGCCAAATCAGGACAAAGTGTTTACGAGAGGCAGCTAGAGCACAAATGGAGACTGGAAAAAAAGAAGAAGTTTGTAACCCAGTTGAAATAAGCTCTTCGTTTCCTTCTGAATCATTTCCTTCTCTGGCTTTATCTATACTTGTCGAACACGTCTTCGTTCATTCGGCTGTTAAGTCATTTTCCATTGCTCGGATGCATCTGTGCACATTTGCGGCCGAAATGTCACAGTCTGAACAGCGGAGGAATCTTGTTGAGACGAAACCTTTGGAAAGCATCTGCTTGTGTAACGGTTCACAGTGTTTATTTGTGTAAATGTGGGAGTGCTCATGTATTTCATCCCCAGTTTGCTCTCCTCACACTGTTATACTCAGTATATACTCCCTTTGAGCTATTCCTATATATCTGGAGCCTATCCTCGATGCTGCTCTAATGACCTGACATCTCCACGGGGGTCTTTCCAGTTTCATCCGACCTAAAAAACATGTAAGTCTCCCTTAAGCAAGGCACTCTTCCCCAGTGGAGCTGCTCGGTGTCCATCAGCATAGGGGAACCTGGAGGTATACCGTGCGTGCGCGAAGCACAGGAACACACTGTCAGGATCTGTAGTGTTGTTTCGTGTTTCCTGTCTTATTTTGAAGTCCTTGTCTCTCGTGTCCTCTGTTTCTCTTCACTTCCTGTCCCTGTGATTGTCTGCCCTGTTCCTGATTGTTTCCTCCTGTGTCCAATCACCTGCACCAGCCCTCTGTATTTAAGTCCTGTTCATGTCATTCCCCTTGGTCGGTTCGTCTTGTCTAGATCGTGGAAGATCTTGTGTGCATGTTTTGTATCCTGGTTTTTTGGAATCCTGTTTAGCAATAAAAGTTGCTTTTCCATCGTTGACGGCGTTTGGGTCCTGTCCTGTCGAGCTGCACATAACAGAACGAACCGAACCAAGAATGGACCCAGCCTACAACCCCTTCGAAGGGACCCGCTTGGCCTATGGGGGCCCTCGTAGCCTCCAGAAGGGGAACTACAACCCCCATAGGGTCTCGGCACCAAACCCATTCGAAGGGACCCGCTTGGCCTATGGGGGCCCTCGTAGCCTCCAGAAGGGGAACTACAACCCCCATAGGGTCTCGGCACCAGACCCCTTCAACGGGACCCGTTTGGCTTATGGGGGGCCTCGTAGCCCCAGGGGCAGAGGTCACCCAGGCCCAGCCCCGGAGTGGGGGGTGCAAACCTCCGGACCGCGTCGGTGGAGGGTTCCGGCTGCCGCCTCTGTGCCGCAGACTACTCCGGTTCCCGCAGTCGCCTCCGTGCTGCAGCCCTCGCCTGTTCCTGTTGCCGCCTCCGTGTTCCGGCCAACCCCAACTTCCTGGGACCTATTGGACTTCCGGCCGGCCCTTGCTTCCTTTGCCTTGTCCCAGGACGCTTTCCGGGACATGATGGAGTCCCTCCAGGCGTTAGACAGGGTCCTGCTTCGGCCGCAGTCCCCGCCGGTTCCTGCCGATGCTGTCCCGTCGTCGCCCCGCCCGACTCCAGCTCCCCGTGTCCCGTCGGCGCCTCGGCCGATCCCAGCTCCTCGTGTCCTGTCGGCGCCCCGGCCGACTCCAGCTCCCCGTGTCCTGTCGGCGCCCCGGCCGACCCCCGCTCCTCGTGTCCTGTCGGCGCCCCGGCCGACCCCCGCTCCTCGTGTCCCGTCGGCGGCCCAGCCGACCCCAGCTCCCTGTGTTCCGTCGTCGCCCCGGCCGACTCCAGCTCCCCGTGTCCTGTCGGCGCCCCGGCCGACCCCCGCTCCTCGTGTCCTGTCGGCACCCCGGCCGATCCCAGCTCCTCGTGTCCCGTCGGCGCCCCGGCCGACCCCAGCTCCTCGTGTTCCGTCGGCGCCCCGGCCGACCCCAGCTCCTCCTGTCCCGTCGGCGCCTCGGCCGATCCCAGCTCCTCGTGTCCTGTCGGCGCCCCGGCCGACTCCAGCTCCCCGTGTCCTGTCGGCGCCCCGGCTGACCCCCGCTCCTCGTGTCCCGTCGGCGCCCCGGCCGATCCCAGCTCCTCCTGTCCCGTCGGCGACCCGGCCGACCCCAGCTCCTCGTGTCCCGTCGGCGCCCCGGCCGATCCCAGCTCCTCGTGTCCCGTCGGCGCCCCGGCCGACCCCAGCTCCTCGTGTCCCGTCGGCGCCTCGGCCGACCCCAGCTCCTCGTGTCCCGTCGGCGCCCCGGCCGACCCCAGCTCCCTGTGTCCCGTCGGCGCCCCGGCCGACTCCAGCTCCCCGTGTCCTGTCGGCGCCCCACCCGACCCCCGCTCCTCGTGTCCCGTCGGCGCCCCGGCCGATCCCAGCTCCTCGTGTCCCGTCGGCGCCCCGGCCGATCCCAGCTCCTCGTGTCCCGTCGGCGCCCCGGCCGACCCCAGCTCCTCCTGTCCCGTCGGCGACCCGGCCGACCCCAGCTCCTCGTGTCCCGTCGGCGTCCCGGCCGATCCCAGCTCCCCGTGTCCCGTCGGCGCCCCGGCCGATCCCAGCTCCCCGTGTCCCGTCGGTGCCCCGGCCGACCCCGGTTCCCCGGGTCACGTCGCCGCCCCGGCCGACTCAGGCTCCCTGTGTTCGGTCGCCACCATGGCCGCTTCCGGCTTCTGTTCCTGGGGTTCCCCCGGAGCCCGTCTGTTCACCTGGTGGTCGCCCTTCTGCCCGTCCCCCGGAGCAGGTCTATCTGCCTGGTGGCAGTCCTTCAGCCCGTCCGCCTGGTGGTCGCCCTTCTGCCCGTTCCCCGGAGCAGGTCTATGTGCCTGGTGGCCATCCTCCTGCCCGTCCCCCGGAGCCCTTCCGTCCGCCTGGTGGCCGTCCTTCAGCCCGTCCCCCAGAGCCCTTCCGTCCGCCTGGTGGTCGCCCTTCTGCCCATCCCCCGGAGCAGGTCAGTCCTCCTGGTGGCCGTCCTCCTGCCCGTCCTCCGGAGCAGGTCAGTCCTCCTGGTGGTCGTCCTCCGGCCCGTCCCCCGGACTTCTTCTGCCAGGCTTTTGGTCCCGCCTCCGGCTCCCCTCCACCCACCCTGGGGGACTGTGTTGGGTCGTCTGGAATCCGCCCCTTGAGGGGGGGGTTATGTCAGGATCTGTAGTGTTGTTTCGTGTTTCCTGTCTTATTTTGAAGTCCTTGTCTCTCGTGTCCTCTGTTTCTCTTCACTTCCTGTCCCTGTGATTGTCTGCCCTGTTCCTGATTGTTTCCTCCTGTGTCCAATCACCTGCACCAGCCCTCTGTATTTAAGTCCTGTTCATGTCATTCCCCTTGGTCGGTTCGTCTTGTCTAGATCGTGGAAGATCTTGTGTGCATGTTTTGTATCCTGGTTTTTTGGAATCCTGTTTAGCAATAAAAGTTGCTTTTCCATCGTTGACGGCGTTTGGGTCCTGTCCTGTCGAGCTGCACATAACACACACGCTCATTCAAACCTATGTTAACACGGGGTCATATGCTGCTGCGTGTCTGAGGACGAACACAGCACCCACCTGCCACACTGGTGCACGGTGATGTCATGCGTGAGAGAGAGACAGAGAGACAGGCAGACAGACAGAGAGAGAGAGAGACACAGAGCGAAAGCGAGGCTGTGAAGTCAGACAGAGAGAATGAGTAACTTTGCTCTTCATTTGTCTGTCCATCATATATATGAATATGTATATATGTATATAAATACTTACACATATGTATATGTGTGTATATATACTCTACATATATATATATATATGATCAGTGCGCCTATTCTTTAAAGACACAATCTGTAAAGTTTTAACACTTTGGTTTAAAGACCCCATTCCAACCGGCTATTAAAAGGGTTACTCCCATGTTTTTGTGTCTTAACTGACTGATAGGGATGACATTTTCTGACCTTGGTAACCGTGTTGAGCCGGAGAGGTACGACAGCGGTTCACGGGTCTGCAATGTAATCATCCTGGGAGCAATTTTACGCCATTTACGTCCGCTTAAAAGTGCCGGTCTCTGACGGGCTGTGCCTGTAACCATATGGCGTCTGACATTATGGAAAGAGTCTCGCTCGAGGAGAAGCGTCGTTGTGCAGCCCGGTGAGGTGACGTGTTGGCGTTCAATGTCACGGCTGAATGTCTTTTTGAATTCAACATTGTGCGGGTGAGGTATTCGAATGATTTAATGGAGTCGGAGTTCACAATGAAAAAAAAAGGCTCCATGGAAATTGAAGAGCGGGCGATCGTGGCTCAGGGTCGCCCTTCAATCAGAGGGATCGGCGGGTTCGGTCTCCACTATAGTACATGTCGATGTGTGCTTGGGCCAAGACACTTAACCCCCAAACTGCTCTCCGGTGTTCTCCCTCAACACTGGATCAATCTTTAAGAATTGTTGTCGCCATTAGTCGCTCAGACACAAAAACATGAAAGAACAGGGTTTTTTGACCCTGTAAAATTGGATCTGGATAGGCTACCTGGGTTAGTACATGTGATCATGGGCGCTGGTATTAGTATGTGCTCGTTATCTTATTTTTGATCACATTGGGATCAGAGGAGGCAGGGCCGGACGGAGATCTGGTTACAACTGGAGCCAGACCACCTCCAGATATGGTCAGTGGGCCAGCGTGACTTTTGTCCAACAGAAAGCGAGCTAGCAGAACTCAGTCGTAGTAAGACGAGTTCAGCTTGAAACATGTAAGAGAAGTTATGACATTGTTAGTGTTTTGCTCGGTGTAGTTTTTACCTAGCTGGGTTTAACACTCAATGGCGGAAGGAGGCGGAGAAACGGACTTGATGGCGGATTTACTGACAACGCCGTTCTCACGGAGGACGTTTCAGGAAAAGTGGGAAGACGTAACAAACCCCACAGCTAGCAGCCTTCACCCAGCAAGTAAAAGCCTTTGTGCGTCACTTTCAGTCCACCGACTACGAACCATATTCCTCGCTGACAGCATCGGAGAAGAGTTGCAAATTGTATTAAATGCCTGTTATTTGCGACTGAGCGCGTTGCTGTTTGGAGGCGCGTTGATTTGCTATCCTGGGTTGCCTTGCACCACGACGCCAAAGAACTGCAGGACACCTTTCAGATCAACAAAAAAACAAGTTCGCAGGGAAACGGCGCTCCACGACAAAAAAGTTAAGAACAATAGAGAAAAGGGGTCTCAAAGATGAGAGAATGTCAAATATTTTTCCCACATTTCAACGGCCTCGCCTACTTTTTGGAGCACTACAGAACAAACAGCTGGACGTTCTGTCTGAAAAGAGTGGATGAGTTTTGTGACACTATTGAGAGAGAAAAGGGAAACGGTTGGCTGACATCTTTTGAGTCCACAGTGCGTGAAACAGGTTCCCCCAAGAGCCCGGAGAGGCCAAGCGGAGGGAAACATTCGTGCGTGGTACCAGGAACTCCAACAGCCGTGTCTTGGACAACATTCTTGCCCAGATATACGAAAACGGTTCAAAGACCACGAGAAAAGGAACGTTTCTCTCCCTCCTCGACCCCCAGCAGTTCTCCGGCATATCGAAGAAGAAATTCCCGGATCCGGCCTTCTCCAACCTCACGCAGAGTCACGGACCTCTGTTTGACGGTCTAACGACGCCATGGCTGGCCATGAAGGAAGAAGCCCTGCTGATCTACAGTCTTCAGCGGAAACGATCTTGGAGGTGACGATCCCAATATGGACTGCCACTGTCGAGCGGACACTTTCAGTCCTGAAACGCAGCTGGCGTCATCACTGGCGTCCACGGCCATCGAGAAGGACCCGTTACTGGGACTGAAGCCACCGATACACTGTACAACCGCGTCATTGAACTGTTTGTTAACAAAGAGAGGAGGATGGACTTTAGGTTTGAAGTGAACTGCTCTTTGTGTTTTTACATCTGCAGTAGCGTTGTGTTCATTTGTCTATGGTGTCGTTTTTATTGTACAGTTAATATCGTTCCTTCTGATGTGAATACTATTTGAATGGCTTGTGCTCTTGGGTGTGCGGTGTTTTAGTGCCGCAGTTTTGTTGGATTGTGTTGTTGTGTTTTGTTATTAACACATGTGACTGGTTCTTGTGAATTTGTCCTTGTGTTAATTACATTGATGTGGACTACGTGCATTGTCCGTTAATGACGCAGCATCCCGTCATGCACGTATTGATGTCTCTGCACTCGGCAGTTGGTGTCAAATTTGTAGGTGTTGCGCTTCAAGTAACATTTTATGTCACTTGTCAAATGTTGCAGTTTTACGTGAATATGAGGTGTTTACAAAAACACAAATAATAGCCTGTAGCTGTGGAGTCATAATGAGGTTATTAGGTTGTTGTAAGACGTCACAGAAGGCCCACGTAGAAAATGCACGGCCCACTGCATTGAGATAGGATGCCTTTTAAAACTTCACCTTTTGTAAGAGACATTTTGTTTGTTTAGTTTTTTTGGACCCCCCCCACCACTTGGGGGGCATAGAGAGAGGTCAATATAACCAGGAGGATCACTCGGGTCGGGTGTTGCTAGATTGGCAGGAGCACACAGTTTTTGAACGTGTGGTAACTTATGATAATGAATGTTTTGACTTCTTTTAGTTTATGGTGAAGACAAATGGGTTATGACAGAGAACGGGGCTATCTTCTGTTTGTGTTGGAACATGTACAATTGTGAGGAATAAATTACCTTTATGTTGGAAATTGCATCGTTTAATCGCACGCGTCTAAACGCAAACAGCAAATGCAGTGGCCTTTTTTTTTTTATTGTCAACGAGGTCACTACAGCCTTTCTTTCTTTTTCCTGGCTGATAGTTTTTTCCATAAAGTGCTTTTTCTGTCAATTTAACAGTCCGCTTCTTAACAGAGTAGTCCATTTTACCTGAATCCACCCGAGGCTCTGTCTCACTTAAGAGTTCAGAATGGGCAGCGTGTTCCTCATCCAATAAGCACTCTTCCTTCCATGAGTGCTATTGTAACCTGACGACTCCAACATGATGCTAACCAGTCAGGAACTATTTGTATTAGCTTTTTGGTTTGCTTCGCAGTCACTTAATATTTCCAGACCCTTCAAATGGGGCAGGGCTTGCAGACCGGCATTTAGGCGGTCCGAGAATGTTGTTAATCCTTCATCATCCCATTGGGCTGAATTTTGCCAATTCAGCCCAATTTGACCATTTTGACAGTGTGTGCCTGAACGCTCTTTGGATGACAAATGGCCAGCCGTAGCGTTGGTTGAGCTTATTCCACGCATCTCTATATGCCTCATCATCACTTCGATGAAATGTGCCTTCAAGGCATTTCTGAGCAGGGCCACTGATTCAATTAAATTCAATACAAAAGCAAATATTACACATACATGCTGCTTAAACATCTGTTGAGTATTTTAACATCCAATTATGTTGACTTAAAAAACCCAAAATGCAGCGGGTCCTCCAGACCCACGAAGACCGGCGTAATAACAACAATATAAACACCACACAACGGTTTAGTCTGACATTTTGTTTTGTTTTATACGAGTCAAATAAACATAAGAAGTCCAATATTTATCTCTGAAATGTAGTGGAGAAGGGAAATAAACACTTAAAATTGCTCTTTGACAACCTGATATGATATATGTATTTTTATTTGATTTTTGTATTATCAAACTACAATGTAGGCCCAGTATATTATAATCATGACATGATACATTAACTGTGGCCTGTCTGCTGAGTTTGAACGGCCTTTTAGGAAGACGTCACCCACGGAGAGACGAGCTGGAAACTGGAGAAAAAGAGGGGAGATGATGGCGAGATGAAGCTTCTGGGTCCTGTCTGGTGGAGATGAGCTGACCTCAAACTCTTTGCCACAATCCAACTTCCCAATTGTGTTCCCACCTGTCCTCCCATGCGCACGGTCTGAGAAGCTCATCGTGGTGAACAGCTTCAGCTGGAGTCAAGTAAAGGTCAACACGTTTATATTTGTTTGTGTTTGTGTGTGTTTGGTTATCTTTAATTCATCAGGAAGAAACTGGAATCATCCCATATTTTGTCTTTACAATGGCGTCCACTGTCACATTGATGTATTTTATGAAGTATAGTTTCATAATTATATAGCCTCAGGATGTTTATTGACTGCAATAAAAATGTAATTCATCTTATCAGAGCTGTTTTTTTTCCACTTTTGTGGACGGTGATCATTTCAGGTATCTGTGTTTATTCAAGTGGACAGCGGCGCCACCCTGTGGAATAAATAAAAAAAAGCATTGTACACGAAAATTTCCCCTGGCATTATTTGGTTTCCAATCACCATTTCACATCAACATAGAAGAGCAAATACCCTCCAAGCCAATGCACGGCGTCTAATTCAATTTAGAACGGGTATTTAAGAGAGAGACAGGCTCGATACTGAATCAAAACTGTGACCTACAACCTCATGTGAAGGTAATCATGAAGACAACATAATGTGTTCATGAGCCCCCTTCCTCTGCTTATTATAGATCCAGTCTTCTTACACTTAGTTTCAAACCCTGGGTGATGAATTTACTCAAGATCGAGTGTGTATAATTTCTATAACTCTATTCTCAGATGTGAGGTGTATTTTAAATTGTTTACCATCCGCTGCAGCACAAGATGCTGTATGTTGTAAGTTCAGTAGCTGTGATAAGAATACGCATGCACATCGAAGGTAATTAAACTGTAAACACTAACTAAAATTGTTACTTTTAGCTTTTTTTTGACGCCTTCAATTGTTGTAGGGAATATAGTTCCTACGAGTTCAGAACACCTACAAAGTGGAGTACTGAACTCCATCTGTGATATTACTTGTTTTTTAGTTTTAGTTTCTCCTGTAAAGCACATTATGGTACATGTTCTGAAATGTGCTAGGCCTATACATTGAGTGACGCCTTTCAGGATGCACTGATTATACCTTTATTGGGTTCACCTTAGTCAAAGTTGTGTATTCCTCCGTGTCGGGCTTGATTATTACTTGATTTCATTCTTAGATAGACAGATAACTAGATAGTCATGTATGTAGGATTTACGAGGTGACCTCGAATGCAGCATGCGCCTCTGATGCTGGCGCTGCTCAGCGCGAGCGCTCTCCTCTCATCCTTTTGTGTCCCCGGACCAATCGGCGCTCAGATGCGGTTCCGCGGCTGCTGATTGGCCGCGAAGGAGGAAGATGCCACGGCAATGGAGAACGGACTGGGGACTTTTCAAAGCGTCCTACTGATGTGATGGATATGGTGAAATGATTTCCACGCATTGACTCGTCTCGGTACGTAGTAGCGAGGCCGTGGATCCATAACCTACAGCGGGCCTGCTTCTGTATTTATTTATTTTTATTATATATATATACATATATATATATTTATTTATTAGCTTAGCTTAGCTTGTTTTGTTGGCCTCGCTTTGATGTGACGTCGGGCCCTGAACGTCAAGTCACTCTCTAAACGTAGCTCGTGTTTACAACACCGGTCGAGCTGCCAAGTGAAGGTAAGACAGGTGCTCAAACGGGACTCTGACGCCACACAATTAGTTACGCCACGAGGTATCATGGGATTGTAAATCGACTTGCGGTTCACTTACACACCTGGTTCTTGATGTGTGGGCCTCGCTCCGGGGACGGTGTGCCTGGTTAGCAGGGGCCGGGTTGGCCTACTGCCAGGAGGCTGTTCCGGTTTGAGACGTGGGAGTAATTCAGTGAAGCCTAATGGCGAGTTAGACAATTAGTGAAATGAAAGACAAATGGTGTGATGCTATAACTGCCTTCTTTGTTGTTTTAATCAGGGTCAGTACTACTAACATGTATCCTAATGAGTAGCTGCATGTGACGTGTGACATAGTGTCTTTCAAGCCCTATAGTTATACACACAATTTGGAAAATTTAAAAATGCCACATTTATCTTTTTTTTCCCGCACCGACTCCGACAGATGGAGCTGATCCCCCGGCTGCTTCTTCTTGTAGGTGCTGCTGTGTGAACGATGCACGAGCGATGTCTGATGTTGAGGCCACGTACGCAGACTTCATCGCCTCTGGCAGGACGGGACGCAGGAACGCCATGCACGACATCCTGCAGAGCCCCACCGACCCCGAGGGACGGGGGCTCACCCTGTCGCTGTCCCAGCTGCACATCAACGCGGGAGGAGGAGGTAAGCCTGCCGGGAGCTGATCATCTTGGAACCTAGTTTATGTTTTGAGGCATGTTTTAAAAAGCTTGAGTAACTGCATGTGATGTCACTGGCCACTGATGAAACCTGGTATACAGACCGGGTGGTTTTAGATACTACTGGGTCTCTGCGGGATCAGGTGTAGAGACCATCGAGGAAGTTGCTCTGCAGTTTAAGGTTGGCGTGTTTTAAGGAAATAAGAAACACTCCCGAAGAAGAAGACATGCTTACAGTTAAAATGTTGGCATCAGCTATGATGTAGCTATTTAAAAATATGAGAATCAGTTTTTTGAATCTGCATCAATAAAATCTTTTTCTTTTCCTTTCTTAGTAAGTATGTTAACAAATGCTACGCAGTGTATGCTCCAATGTGAAGTCACTTATATGTGCAGTCATTTTATTACACGTTGAATATGGTTCCATTTCATAGTGTTGACTGCAACAGGCAGGGTTTTTTTATTTGTTCCAGACAAAATCCAGTAATGGCATTCAAGACAAAAACGGGGTTAATTAAGTTGCTTTTGAAAACAGAATCTTTTATTTGGCTGCACACCACTGACCCTTAACATCTGCAAAACATGTTTGGTAAACAACTAACATTTGCTAAAGACAAAGTACGACTGATGCTGGTGGGAATATCCTTAGTTTTAAAGTGTGCCTGGTAACTTGTAAACTAATGTCGCCAGATAAAAAGTGGATCAGTGGATCACCAAAGGTATGAGAATTTATCCTCTGGGGACCTTGAACATCAGATATTTCTTGACATATTCCATTCCGGACCAAAGAATCTGGACCAATCAATAAACAGACATTGCTAAAGTTGAGGATGATTGGGGCCCAGTGACATAACAAAAACAAAAACCTGACATAAACCTATTAATATTTACGCCCTGTAAACTGTCCTTCCTGTCCTCGTCAGATGGAGACGACGCCGAGGACGGCCAGAGCTCCTCCTCATCCGCCCACAGGGAGATGGGGCAGAGGAACAGCTAACCAGCCGCGCGCTCCTGGCAGCGGACGGATCCCGACCGCCGCTGTGATGGTAGTCCAAAGTGGGCTGGTCGCCGGAGGGTAGCACCACCCGCTTGCCGATGTCGCCCACAGGCAGGGGCGCTGACCTCCCCCCTAAATCCACTGTTGAGGCGCTCTGCTGCGGATGTGATCGCTCAGTGCTCTCAGGACCCCCTGTGGCTCTGCTGTGCGCTAGAATAACCAAGACTGTTGGCAGGGGGTGTATTTCAGAGAAAGACAAACACGTCGCTCATGTACAGCTGATTTTACTTTCAGTCTTAGTTCCCCCAAACACACACAGGCCAAAGGGTGGGAACGCAAAGAGGACATAAGCAGACGCCCTGTGTGTGTTTTGTAGTCGTGAGGGCAATTTTGTGGGACAGCTGAAACGCGCCGATGTAGCGGGTCACAGTGGGAGTAGCATGTTTTGTAGTGGTGCTGGTAGAGATTACATTGCCGGTTAATGGCTTGTGCTTCCTTTCAATTGACAACACTGTAGAGAGAGTCGGACCGCTCGGCTGCTCGTGAAGCTGGACAACACTGAACAGAAACCGCTGGGGTTACTTTGTCTGCTAACAGGTTTTTTTTCCGCTGTTTCTGTCGTGAGTGATGCGTAAAAATACATCCTGTGCTGTTGTGGAGCAGCAGACTTGTTTTTTTGGTTTGACAGACTTCTGTTGACCAACAATACCTAACAATACATTTACGGTGTGTACATTATGGATAGCGTCTGTTCAATAGCTCAGTGGTTAGAATAAGAAATGATGATATGGTCCGCTATCTTTTAAAAAGCTGATACTTATTTTTAAGAAACTTTTCTAATGATGCCATCATAATCACAACCTTAAAGGAGTATTTTGATATATTTTGGTAAGCGGGCTTTTTGTGCCTGAGAGCTAGAGGAGACGATCAATGCCGATCTCACGTTCGCACGCTCAATAATGTGAGACAGCAGCATGGATAGCTTAGCTTGGGAGGAAAAGGCTCTGGCCGATACCCCCACGGCCCCTCGAAAAGCACTCGACATCTGCAACACCCGGAAGGCCGGGTCGATTCTATTAAGCTGAGAAAACCTCAGTTCCCCAAATGGCCACTTGTGGCCATTTGGGGAACTGAGGTTTTTCAGGGAACTGAATAAGCGAGACCTGCAAGTAAAAATGTTCAACTCTACAGTAGAAATAATCATGTTTATAGTCTGGAAAGAGGTTTTGGTCTCTAAAGCTAAAATCCCCATTGTGAGGTGAATTATTATGTAACTAAAACTTTAAGTTTAGCCATAATTGAGGGCGTGGCACCAGGTCGCTAGCTGTTCAGCTCCGCCGATGTTCCACCTCCTTACCCCCATATTTTTGTTGAGTTAGGCTGTGTCCTCAGTGCCAAGATGGCCCACTTCTTCATGCTAAGCTAAAAACTGTAAAGAGGTGTCGGATAAAAGTGTTGCATTTTATTCCTCCTGACCTTTGACCTGCGACCAACTACATGTAACTTAGTCATAGGTTTTAAGCTAGTCCGCTAAGCTGAGGTAAAACAGCTGCTGGCTCGCACGGACGCGAGAGTGGCACCGTTCTTCTCCTCTCCCTCCCGGCAGTAAGGCGAGTGAGTGCGTTTCCCAAGATGTCAAACTTGTCCCTCTATGTTGATATGCAATACTCAGTAGAGCTTCCGGTGAAGCGTAACATGTTTGTGTGAAGGTTTCTATCTCCGACATCGAGCCTCGGCTATTATCCTGCTCCTTTCGTGTAATAATGGATCCATCCTATAATCACCATCTGTAAAGAAATGTCACGCATGCCCTGTATTTTGTTACTTTCTGCCCAGTTTTGTTGAGTATAATCATCCTGTATTACCGCAGCTCGATGCTGGTGATAATAGGGGAAATGTAACTGTTTTTCTTTTTAAACATTGCTCATTCAATCAGGTTTTTCCAGTTGTGAACTGCCACGTAATCGTAGAGGGGCTCCCGCCCGCTTCAGCGGCACCGCGTGCACGCCGCCGTTCATGATTCAGCATGCAAAAATATAGCAGGTGCATGATTCTGCTAAATGTGTAGGTGTTTCTCCGTCTATTACCATGTTTTCTACTCTGTGTCAAAACAAAATAAAAACCTGATGAGACAGTAAAAAACAAAGTTGCTTGTCATGTTGTACTTCTGCAATCTGGCCAGCAGGTGGCACTGTGGGGGAATTGATCAAACTTGAGCAATTATGCATCACTTAATTGTGTTAATTGTGTTGTATGTTATATGTTTGTGGGGCGACTATGGGTCAGTGGTTAGCATGCCCGTCTTTCAATCAAGAGGTTGGCAGTTCAATCCCCGCCCTAGTCGATGTGTCCTTGAGCAAGACACTTAACCCTGCATTGCTCCCCGTAGCTGTGTCTACGGTGTATAATGTAAAGTGTCTTTGAGTATCTTGAAAAGCACTATATAAATTAAATGGATTTTTTTTTTTATTATATATATATATATATATATATATATATATATATATATATATATATATATATATATATATATATATATATATATATATATATTATGTTTGCATGGCCTTTAATAACAGATTTATAATGTGATGAGCTATTAACACATAAAATCATACATTTCCTCAAAAGGGATTCTGTTTGTTCATGTCTTTTATAACGTTATAAAACTATTCTCTACTTAAGCATAAATTAACGTAGTGTTTCCTTCTGTAGAGGCATAAAAGACTGTGTGTGTGTGTGTGTGTGTTACTGATAATGCAAATACTCATTGGACAATTGTACCAGGAAGTTTCGTAAGAAAAAAAAAAGAGAAAAATCCCCTGCTACTTTGTCTAAGTTCCTCATTCTGGAGGACGAGCGCAACAGTCCGTGTCGACCAGCTGACCCACTTGGTCGAACCAGATATCGTCAGTGCGTCTGTCTGTCAATCTGATGATAACAACTTCTAAATCAGAAAAAACTTCTTGGCAGTAGATGAACTGTTTTCTTTAGCGGGGGACACACGAGAGGTAAGCACAAATGAATGTGAGATGTGACTAACACCAGCCAGAGATGTGCATCAGGTCATCGTGTCATCATAGTCCACACACACACACACACACACACTATAGTTTAAAGATGTGTAAATTAGTTTAATGTGTAGCAAACAGTAAATGATTTACTCGACTAGGAGTTGTTTGGCTTCACTGTGATTTTAAACGTGTCCATCCATTTCAGACAGTTAGTTTTTCATGTAAGTATGTATGCTAAGTCACAGGTGGCAGTATGTGGATTACAACCGCTCCTTTCATTTCTCCACCAGACTTTGGGCTTAGTCCCAATGAGGAAGTTGGTATGTTTGTCATAGCAGACCACTCTGTGTGTGTGTTTGTGTGTGTGTGTGTGTGTGTGTGTGTGTGTCTTGGCTCCTAATCTGTTCAGACCCTTATGGTTTCCGGCTGTTTGTTGACTGTCAAGTTAAAAAAAGGCACTGAACGCAACCAATGACAAACTGCCCAACTGCTCACATTGTTTGATTCGCATATATGATTTGCATATAATAATGCGAATCATAATGACAATATATATATATATATATATATATATATATATATATTGTCATCCTGATTCATAAACCTCTATTAAGACAAGTCAACAACGCATTGAGCCCCAATTCTGGTTTTCAGGTGTGTCTATTTTTTTTGTTTGCCATTGAGTTGAGAATGGTTGAACCTGTTGTTTTCTTTCTCCCCTAACTCTTAACCAAACAATCTGTCGTCTATATCATTGGGGACAACAGACACTTTTATTTGCATACTATTACTCAAAAACATCAACGTGAATTAGAAACTTGATTCTTAGGAGCAAAAGCAACATTATGGGGTCGACAAGGGTGAATGTTGTATGCAGCTATTGGAGTTTTTAATGCTTTTACTAGCCTATTGAATGTAAAGGAAACTTCTTGGCTCGCTTTAGGGATGACAATGTTAACAATGTTGGTTGCCCTTATCCTGTGAAATATCGTAACGTCTGCTAGAGGTTGTGGTTACCAAACAATGAATCCTGAGGACGTTGTGACCTGTATTCTCGTGTCACAATGAGTGTCATGGCTTTTAAGTGAAATGTCAACTATTTTGTGCAGAGGCATTCATGTCCCGCTCACAATGAATGGCTAATGACTTTGGAAATCCCACGGTTTCCTCTGGTCGCCATCGTCAGGTCCAGATCATGTCCAGCGTGATCATAAACCCGCCAAACTAACGACGTTCCCATCAGCCCCAGCCGTTCACTGAGTTTAGCGCTAATAATTAGCTAACATTGGCATGCTAACACGCTAAGCTAAGATGAACAAAACCACAATACCTGCTGAACATCAGCATGTTAGCGGTGTCACTTTGAGTGTGTTAGCATGCTAACAGTGACTAAAATGCTGACAGAGATGCATTGCAAGCTCCTTCGATGTTTTGAAACGGTTTCCACTTCATGGTTTCTAAGTGAGCATGTTGTGAACATGTGGATGGAAAAACAGCTTGGGTTTTATTTACATAATGTATTTATACTTCCTTTTGCTAACATTAGAGAATGACAAAGCTAACAGACACATTTAGCATGAGGAGAAGTTTGCGCATTCGTGAACGTTGGTTGCCAGACCTGTCTAAAAATTCACGTCGTACTCGGGTCAACCCAGTCCAGTTCTTCAGTTCTTACTTGCTGAACCCCTTTGAGGGCTTTACACTTTTTTAGTTTGTGCACGCTGCTATAACTCAAACTTGTATCAGAAGCTTAATGTGCTTGGGAACAAAAGCAGGCCATAATTGTGCGGTAGCAGATACAAATGTGTGCTACCAAAGGGTCTTTTTTTTTAGCTAAAGCAAAAAGCAACATGTTTTATTTTTTAATAACAATGGGGTGTATGTAAACATTTACCGAGCTCCACGGTCAACCTCCTCACATCTGTTGAGTGCGGTTTTAAAGCGCCTTCGCTGGCCCACAGAACGAGCCAAGTGAGTTCCTGCTGTCTCCTGTTTGTGATCACTCATGCGTGTCGGTTTCCTGGGAAAGTAGCGACAGCGCTGTTTTTCTTCTTTTAGAAAACAGGTGTTCATTAGTGACCCAAACGAACTTCTGCTGCTGTGATGCCTCAAACTCCCTGCATCAATTTATCAATGCAGATGATCCAACTAACCTTCATGTCCTTCCAGCACATACTCGTATAAGTATGTCTAACTGATAGAAGCACATATTTGCATACTCTGTCAGCTAGTTTAAACACCAAAATAGACGCATGCAAGTGGAACCTTATAAAATACGCGAAGAAGAGAAAATCTAAATTTAAATGAAAAAAAAGAAGAGAATGAGGAAGCGAACTGTGCTGTCCAAAATCAAGACAGCTGAATTAAACAGAGCTGGGAAAGTGGTTAATATTCACCAATGTGTCAAATGTGTGAGTAAATATGCCAGATTTCCCCAGGAAAGAAAACACCACATTCTCAAACAAAAACCAAACAAATTATTTCTGTTGGTCTGCATTGTTGAGAGCATCCTTTTCACATTTCCTTATAGCATTTAACCATCTGCCATAAAAGCCAAAGAGCAATGAAGGCTATTTGCAAATACTTTGAGGCATAAAATCAATTTATGAGCTTTAGCAAGGTGTGTGTGTGTGTGTGTGTATGTGTGTGTGTGTGTGTGTGCTTCCCTTACACAAACATAAAACAGCTAAAAGTTGTTATGTCTTCCTCTTTTACCCCCTTTAAAAGTTAAAGCACACTGGTGTTTCACATGAACATACAAAGCCGGGTGCAAAAACAGGAGAAAAGAATCTAAGAGCTAATATCAACTGGCACACTGGGACGCTGCCATCACAGTCAAGATGCCAGCGTGTTAACCAAAACAAAATAGTACAAAACTGTCATGAACAATGCATAATAAAAAAATTAAGTCTACTGTAGAATATTACAGAGCTACACACTTTCACATTGCACTCCTTATCTACAACACCTGCTCTGATATACCACCTTTTTTCACAAAGGAAACATCTCTGGAGGTTTATGGTTAAAATGATTATATATATATATATATATATATATATATATATATATATATATATATATATATATACATAAAATCATTTTAACCATAAATATATATATATATATATCTGTATGTACGCGTGAGCAAATGTCATGGTGTGTCAGTGTTTGTGGGATTCATGCGGGTGAGCAGTAAACATCCTGCAGCCAAAACCCCAATAGTTTCCTTATCGATCAAAGTCCGATTTTTGGAATAATGCTATAGATTATAGGTATTTTCTTGCTTATCACTGTGGAAACATTTAAGAAATAACATTTTATGCAGGCCTAAAATGAACACACTTAAGACATGAAATCCTTTTACTTAAACCAAGACTAATCAAACTCATAATTTAGTTAACAGCTCCTTTAAGATACATTATTGTTATTTATTTAATCAAATGTTGTTATTACTATTATTATATGTCTTTTTTTCATGTCTGTTTTTGTCAAGGATATACAGTATGTGTTTCTGCTTGGTCAACATTCCAGGAACATTTTGTTGTTTAATTTGATCAAATGTGTATGTTGATGTCCTCATTCGTTCTGTTTTGTTGTTTAAAAAGAAAAAAAAATTGTAGCCATAAGACATTAATTGTGCTTCACTTGCCACTAATGGATATTGTAGGAAATAAATGAAATCACATTGGGCTACCAACGGACACTCAGTCCTAACACGCACCAAACCATGACACCATAGTCTAGGGACAGATTTGCTTGTGTCAACACCCGCCCCGTTCTCAGGAAACAACTTGGTTGGGTTCAGGCAACACAACTACTTGGTCAGATTGAGGAACATTATCTGGTTTAGGTCTAGAGAAGTACATAAAGTTAGGTATGTTACATAACTCAACGCAAGTACTTAAGTTTCAATATCACCCAGGAGACCATATTACAGTGGTCTCCTGGGTGAAAGTCCTGTGCAGCTCTATCTGTGAGTGCCCATTAAGGCCTGCTACAAGACACACCTTCGTGTTACACTCTCATGTTGGGTTAGTTTTAGAAAGATATCGTGGTTTTGGGTTAATATAAGTATGTTGATCCCAGAAATGATCTGTGGGTATGTGTCTGTAGAGAGACCCATCAACCCAACGTCCTCACTACGTGGACTTTGTTACTCGTTATACTGCGTTGGCTGACTTCCTCTACTAACTACGTCCACAAGGTCATAGTTTTTAATGGAGGGCCACTGCCATATTTGATGCCATGGGAATGATATTGGAAGCACTGACCAAGCAGTTGCAAAAAAGACTCATTTGGAGCTACAAACATAGCTGCTATATGGTATTTTTTACCCTGAATCTAACACCTGAATCTGTTCTTGTTAGTTTCTCAGTGCCAATGTGCATTTCCTCTTTCCCTTTTTGAAAACACCAGGTGATGAAAAGGTAAAAAAAAGAATATTTAGAGTTTTGTTTGCTCCAGCAGCTGTAAAATGTAAACGTGTAAACACTCCAGCTCACACTTCCTTTTTCTCACCTCCCCCTGCCAGACAGTATGGGATGTATCAAGTCCACGCTGGGAGACGGTCTGAGCGGTGGTGTGGAGGGGAAGACCGTCCAGCAGACTGTACGTACTGACCACATGCACTATGTCAGAGACCCCACCTCTAATACAAAAAGCAACATAGTAAGTAGCCCAATGGCTGAACGAGATCCTGATTAGTGCTCTCTGAGACATACTTAAGCAAAGTGTCGCTGATTTTAGCCCAGAGGTGAAAAGTCAAAGCTTGTTATGTTTTTATTTTTATTTTATGTGCACTGTTGAGTTAGAAATTGAACTAATGGAGAATGTCATGAAAGGGATAATATTCAGTTCTCAAGCAGTATTCAATCAGATACACCCTTTCCTAATGATTTGGAGAAATTGTGAGTCAGATATTTCCTAATGAACAGAACTTCCTGTCTCACACGATCACGTCTCGCAGAGGGAAATGGACGCATTGTGGATGCAAAGATTAGTCTAGAAAAGATCACTCTCAGTTAATCTAATGGAAGACGGATAGATGTATTGGGGGATGGGTGGATAGATATATAGAAAGATAGACGATAGATGGATAGATGGATAGATGGATGGGTGGATATATAGATAGACAGATAGATAGATGGGTGGATAGATATATAGATAGACTGTAATGTAATGTAATGTAATAGACGGATAGACGGATAGATGGATAGATGGATGGGTGGATATATAGATAGACAGATATATGGATGGGTGGATAGATAGATAGACGGAGAGATGGGTAGATGGATTGATGGGTGGATGGGTGGATAGATAGACAGATAGATAGATGGATAGATGGATAGACAGATAGACAGATGGGTGGATAGATAGACGGATAGACGGATGGGTGGATGAGTGGATAGATAGACAGATAGATGGATGGATGGGTGGATGGGTGGATAGATAGATAGACAGATAGACGGATAGACGGATGGGTGGGTGGATAGATAGATAGACAGATAGACGGATGGACAGATAGATTGATAAATTAATAGATGGATAGATGGACAAACAGACAGAAAGATAAATACATTAATATATAACATACTATAACTATTGTGTTAGAAGCAGCTGATGTCTTTGTGAACATGTAACTTTCACACAGTTTCTGATCCTGAAAACTCTTGGTCTGCCTTTGCAGGATACCTCCCTGTTGCCTGGTCAGGTGTTCCAAAAGATGGAAGGTACGCCACATTTCTTCTTATGTGTGTTTCATTTTTTCTTTTTTTTGCAAAAGTATTGGTATCGAACCAGGTTGTTAGATATCTTTCACATTTGGAAGACACAATGCAAAATTGAGCAAGCAGCATGTATTTGTTATAAAAGACATTTCTACAACCACATAACCACACAATACTGATTGTGAAAGCTAGCAGGAAGGGTTCGGAGTCAAAGTCTAATTTTTATATTATACACATGCCTGCATGTACAATAAAAGACTTGACCTTCCACAGCTTAATGTAAGAGATGGAGGACAAAATCCACAGTCTTCATTTTGTGCTAAACAATAAAGTTGTCAAGTGAGCCTCAGTTAGTTGGCCTGGGTATCTTCCAAAGTTAAGTTTATGAGGCTAATGTAAGTCATTTAGCATCATATAACCTGTTTTAGCACTTAATAGCTGACTTAGCATCTGGAACTATACCCCTTAATGATGTGTCATTAATTTAATAGCATAAGCATAGATAAGCATAGGGTGCTTCCAGAATGAGTCCTAAAACCCGCAAATGAGCATTTCTGTATTGCCAGCGAACTCAGTCAATGTTTTTTTATTTTTTTTTATGGCTTTTTCCTCAGATGCCTGGAGGTCTGTGGTTAACGCAAGCTTCAGGTCATTTTTACGTTGTGTTCTACGATATAGCATACCTCAGTAAAACCTCTCTCTCTATGTTTCTTAAAAGGTGGTTGCTAACAAGTGGCTAAATGAGACAACACTTTTGTTTATCCTCGATAACAGATGCGACTGAAATGAGCAAATTACCTCAGCAAAATGAAGTTACTCAACAAAAGTACACAACAAATGGGAAGTTGTTGAGTAACAAGAATCAATCTAATCGGAAAATCATTTAATGTTAAAGAGCTAGTGACCTAGCGGGCCTTCATCTTACAGACGAGCTCAACGCAAACCAGTAGGCTACTAGCATAATGTTCACATTATGTGGAACCGAAGATTTTCAAACTTTCAGTTATTAACTTAAAAAAAATACTCAAACTCAAAATTCTGGCATGTACAACTGACTTATAATTAAAAGTATATATTATATATATATATATATATATATATATATTATATACTTAAAAGTATACCTAAAAGTACTTAAAAGTATATATATATATATATATAAAAAGTACTTAAAGGTATATATATATATATATATATATATATATATATATAGAGTTTTTATTATCAGTCAGTTGTACATGCAAGAATACATTTGAGTATTTTTTAGTTAATAACTATACTGTATATATATTAGTAGTAGTATTGTTGTAATTATATTATTATTATTATGTTATCTATTGTTTTTACAGTCACACTGTCATGTTTAGTTTAAAGTGTCTGATACCTTATTTGTGGGTTTGTTCATCATATTTTAACCTTTGTCTGACATCATTGCTCTCCCTGATTATGACCCAGATTGCAATTTTCAGATAGCACCGGGCCTATTTGTTTTGGCGTGCAGTATTTAACGTTGCCAATATCTTTTTTCTTTCTGTTTCCTCTCTTTAGAGCAAAGTGGGGTCGGTAAAATTGTGATCAGCCTTTACCCGTATGAAGCTGTGCATCCCGACGACTTAGGATTCAAGAAAGGAGATAAGATGAAAATCTTAGAGGAGTGAGTGCCGATTCGACTTCGAGAAATGTTATTCACTGTTTATATATAAATACTGCGGCCACTGTTTCATCTGCACACGTCACAGTGGAGATCAAAATGTTCAAATAATACTAATATAGATATTTCTTTGAGACCTTTTTCATGTGTAAATGTCTACTTTAAAGCCACTTAAGATCAGCGACATAAGGTAGTTAATAGTTGTAAAGCACACACACACACAAACACACAGACACACACATACATCATCGTCCTATCGTCAAAGGATTAAATAGAAACTTCAACAACATACATAATATCCAGCAATCATCACTGCATATATGACCAACAATATCAAAGAAAACAATACTTTTTTCATTTAAATGAATGTTTTTTTTAAATAGTTTTAGTTTTCAGCATTTTTTTTAGATAAGCAAATCATTTCGTTATCGTCAATGGCTATTTAAGAGAAACAATGGAAACTATGACAGAGATCGGGTTTGCCTTTTTCCAGGGGATGTGCAGCAAATTGCCCCAAATATGATTCATAGTGGGTTCCAAGACCGCTGTCTTGTTCTGCCAGCTTTCACTTGGTGTCCACGCCTTCACTGCCTATATTTACACTCCTGCTAAAAATGAAACCCAACGGGGGAAATCCGGGTCCATGGCGCGTCCAACGCTTCCCTTGTCCCCCCCCGCCGCCGAGAACGCACTCGCTCACAATCGGAGAACAACAATACTTGTGCTCAGATAGATTGCTGTCTCCTGCAGACACGGGGAGTGGTGGAAAGCGAGGTCACTGGCAACCAACAAAGAAGGATTCATCCCGTGCAATTATGTCGCCCAAACGGACACCATGGAAACAGAGGAGTGAGTAATAAACGGCATTTGAAAAAGGATGTTTGATTCAACAAACGCTTTGTTTCCCCGCTGACGATTGTCATCGCAATGTGGGTCGGGTTTTGTTGAGTCTGCTTTATTTTGAAGTTCCCTCCCTCCAGCGTCCTGTGTTTGGTTTCACTTCCTTTCCTTGGTGTGCTCTCTGGCCTTCGCTGATCTTCTGCCCCCGGCCTGATTAGTTTCACCTTCTCTGGTTGCCGCACCTCCCACTTCCTAATTTTCCAGTCCCTATTTATTCCTCCTCTGATCCTTTGTTTGTTTGTTGTCATCTGTCGCCCCCCCCCACCCCCCTTCCCCCCAAATAATGACAACGCTTTGACACGTTTGAGAGTCGCATTGAATGTCAAGAGATCTGCGCGTGTAATTCAAGCGCCTTCCCGCGTTTGCTGCAGGTGGTTTTTCAAGGGCATCACGAGGAAGGATGCGGAGAGGCAGCTGCTGGCGCCCGCCAACAAACCCGGCTCTTACCTCCTCCGGGAAAGTGAAACATCAAAAGGTATGGGGAATCACAACAGCCCCGGGAGAGACGGAGATGCGTGGACTTCATCTCCAAACACTCTCTCTCTCTCTCTCTCTCTCTCTCTCTCTCTCACTTGCTGACGCTTCCGCAGGAAGTTACTCGTTGTCCATCAGAGACGTGGGCACCCAGGGGACAGATTCGGTCAAGCACTATAAGATCAGGACGATGGATGATGGCGGCTATTACATCTCTCCTAAAATCTCCTTCCCTGACATCGCCAGCATCATCAAACACTACCGCAGTGAGTGCAGCCGCAGAACAGACTTTATTCCAAAACCGTCACCCAACCCCACTGAGGTGTTTGGCATCAGTTTTTTTAAAATTATTAGCTGCCTTCAAGATGTTTTGTGTGTGTTCCAGACAAAGCGGACGGCCTGTGTCGTAAACTGGAGCGTGCATGTGTGAAACCCAAAGCTCAGAAGCCGTGGGATAAAGACGCGTGGGAGATTTCCAAAGATTCCATCAGGATGGTGAGGAAACTCGGAGCAGGCCAGTTCGGAGACGTCTGGCTGGGTGAGTAAAGAGTGGAGAGAAGGGTCATTCTTTACAGTGCACCCTTTCAGGAAGAGCCCACAGTAACGTACTGCCGCCTTCATGCTCGCACCGGCTTGATCTTTTGGAGGGACTGTCCCGTATGGGCCGGCGTGCCTGCATTGGCGATATTTGCGCCCCTGAAAAGGGGCACGCATCATGAAATCCATAACGTTGTTGTATTCTTAAGCTGTTGGCCATGTAAACCATTAACCCTCTTGTTCTCAGATATCATTAAGAAGACAACCTGCATTTGAGAAAGATTTCACTGAATATCGTATGGAGCACGTTCTTAAAGCTGTACAGGCGAATGACAGGCCCGTTTATAGCTGCTTTAAATATCCTGCAAGTGGCGCCTCGGCTTTGGTGGTCTGGTTCAGTCTGGCACGTCTGAGGATTTCGAATTCCTTTGTCCCATTTCTGTGAGCTGCCGAAGTGAACAGCACGGGGTAGTTCCATTTCCCCCTATTTGAAACAAAAATGACTTCCTTCTTTTGTTACCTGTGAGCTGAGCCACAGAGTTTGGCTCAGAACAGAAAAACATGCTTCAATGTGTCCGTCAGCGTCGCCAGTTCATCTCCGTGTCGGTATCCATGTCGCACATCACGGAGTCTGAAGGGAGATTTGCATCACACCTTTGGAAGTTGGGTGGTGCCACACACACACACACACACGCACGCACACACATTTGTGATAATGATAATTACTTGAACTACACTTAACAAAAAGACCAAGAATAAATACAAAAATGAGTGGTTATTGTTATTGACAAATGGCATAAATACATTCACGTACATCGTAGCAGCGCATATATAATACCCCCCCCCCCCCCCCCCCCCCCCCTCCGACTGTTTCAGAGCAGAGGATACTGCTACCTTTATTTCTAGTGACGTGCACGATTGCTCGTGCCGTGTTCAGCTGCTCCTGAACCCACCACAGTGAATGCAGTGTTGCTTCATATGATTTGACTTTTGTTTCTCTCACGCTCTTATATTTATAGCAACAATGTACATGCAAAAACAAAAAGAAGGACATTTGTGTTCCTGCTAACCTCTATCACCCTCTTCCTCATCAGCTTACTACAACAATACCACCACAGTGGCGGTGAAGACGCTGAAGCCGGGCACGATGACGGTCGAGGCCTTCATGGAGGAGGCCAACGTGATGAAGACGCTGCAGCACGACAGGCTGGTGCGGCTCTACGCCGTCGTCACCAAGACGCCGCCCATCTACATCATCACGGAATACATGGCGAACGGTAAGGGAGCTTTGTTGTTAACACTTTATAATAATATATTCTAATATTCAGAAAACGCATCCAGCATTAAGAAGTGCTGATGTCAGCGGCTTGGTATTGTGAAATACAGCATTCATGTGACTCATTAACTCACGTTAATCCTTGGACATAGTTCACAGAGGAGAGTATGGAAGCCCTGAGGGGCCAGTGAGGAGAAAAAAAAGTATTTGAGTCGGATCTAAACTATTTCTCTCCCATGTTTATGTGTCATGAAGTGTGAACGGGTGAAAAAAAGATTTTTGTAGTTGATGTTTTCTTTTCTTTTCTTATTTTTGTGAGGATCATTTCGATTTTTTCTTTTTGTAATACTTATTGTGGCCACAAGAAGCTGAAGTGCACTCGTGTTCTAAATGAGTGTTCTGTTTGATTACAGATGAGTTTTAGTTCCTCCGTACACTCTAAACACAAAGCACATACTTTGTGGGTTAAGAAGTTGACAACTTTTATTCATCTTAAATATGACCCCAAAAAGAAACTTTTTAAAGATGACAGAAGAATGACCGAAGCGAAACTCCCCCCCCCCCCCGCCCCCCCCCCACACACACACACACCTGTTTCACAGATGACATTTGTTTTTAAGTACATTTCTAAATATGATAAACCTGTTCTTATCGTCATAAACAGATGACAGAAAACAGACTAGATCCGACTTAGAAGATAAACAGAACAAATGATGTTTGTCTCACTTGCCTTCCGTAAATAACTGCAAAGGTTTGCACACTTAGTTCCTTGTTCCTGTCCTTTAGGGAGCCTACTAGACTTCCTAAAGAGCGATGCCGGATGCAGGCTCCAGCTGCCCAAGCTCATCGATTTCTCAGCGCAGGTGATTTGCACACTGACCACAACAAGCTGCTCCCTCACGGTGCTGAAACCCGACGTCACCGTCTCCATCGGCGGGCCGAACGGAGGAACCCGAACCGAAAGCACAAAAAATGACACTTCACCGTTAACAATGTCCAACAATTTATAAATAATTCACACATTATTTTTATACTTAGATTTAAATGGAGCAGTTGCTTATTTATTTATTTATGGGAATGATGTAATTTTTTCCATGAAAAAAAAGACAAAAATAATCGCAGACCTGCAAAATAAAGCTTTACTGTTGTTATTCTTTCTCTTTTTAAACTTAGTACATTTGAAAAACTGTGACTCGATGAGTTTTTATGAGTGTAACTAAAGATTGAAGGAAAAATGTATCCGTGGATATTGTATTGCTAAACTAAGCCTGGGATGGAGTGAGAATATGAGAGAAAGACATGTTTGTCTGTAGGAAGCTTTGATTATTTGGTGAGGTTTGGTTTGTACTTCATTAATCCAAAATGTAATATACATTTTTATTTAATTAGTAAATGTAATTTAGCCAATACAATGTTGATCCAAATGTTATGTCTTATTTCACTTTTTTATTCTGAGGAACAGTCAAACCCCCAAAAGTATTTTCCTTTGTGCCGTTGCAGATAGCCGAGGGCATGGCGTACATAGAGAAGAAGAACTACATCCACCGAGACCTGAGAGCAGCCAATGTCCTGGTGTCAGAGAGTCTGCTCTGTAAAATAGCTGATTTCGGACTGGCAAGAGTCATCGAGGACGACGAATACTCTGCCAGAGAGGGTAAACTGTGTGTGTGTGTGTGTGTGTGTGTGTGTGTGTGTGTGTGTCCATCACATCTGAGCTGACTTCCGGATTGGACACCAAAGACAAGTTCAAATAAAAATCCCCAGCTAGACTTTCGGTGTCATTTACCGGTTCATATTGACATTGACGGTACGTCCGACATGTGCAGGACCAGTGTGTGTTGTTTACATACAGTAGACGGATTCTAATTGTCATTTACAGCTCTAATGAATGGCCAATTGGATATCCTTGTGTAAATGTGTTAACGGTGACACGAAGCCTGTGTGTGTGTGTGTGTGTGTGTGTGTGTGTGTGTGTGTGTGTGCGTGTACGTGTACGTGTACGTATCCTCTCCCCCAGGAGCCAAATTCCCCATCAAGTGGACCTCTCCGGAGGCCATCAACTACGGCTCCTTCACCATCAAGTCAGACATGTGGTCCTTCGGAGTTCTGCTTTTCGAGATCATAACCTACGGGAGAGCCCCGTACCCAGGTGAGCGTACAGCAGACTGTGTTACGCCTCATAATCATCACCACCATAAACTATTAACTATTAACTATTAACTAAGGCCCTGCATTATCAGCAGGGACTTTGCTTGATTACCAAGGAGTTACGCAGCTCTACTGCCCTCTACTGGTGATCACACCGTCTCGAGTAGGGGTTCTTAACCTTTTAGCCCTCGGGGCCCAACTTTTCAAGTACAAAGTGGCCCGGGCCGTTCAAATAGTAACATCACATCGTATTGGTTTAACTAATTAATCTCCCTTTGGGTTTGATTTGTATTCAATAACTAAATCAAATCCACTTACAGTTGAACAAGCAAAAGCATGACGCAATGTGATCATAAAGACATTTGGTCATTATGTGTTTGTAAACCTGCGCATACAACAAGGAGCAAATTAAGCTAATACAAGAACAAATGTAAAGTCAGGCTTATTAACACAAAAATAACTAATAAATAGATTTTACTAGAGAAAAAAAGAACGGACTCAAAAAAACTGAGAAATTGAAATTTGATAAATAAATGTATGTGGTAATAAAATGGATACATTCAAAATAATACATTTCAAATGAAATAAACCGTAAAAAAAAAAAATAAATAATGTGCAAAAGAAAATATAGCCTTATAATCTACCAATGATATGCTTCAACAGTCTTCATGTTTGCAGAAGCGGAAGTTGCTCTTCATATCTCTGACCGAGTTGCCAATCAGTGACACAACGGACCTTTTGTGCATCTGGAGGTCATTTTACTTTCTCTTGAAAAATCCCACCGGCTTTCCCACGAGTGCTGATGTTTGGTCTCGAGACGCCGCTTTAACTTTGAGGCTTCAGTGCTGCGTTGGTAGCGTTAGCTCACACACACACACACACACACGCACACACACACGCACACACACACACACACACACACACACACACACACACACACACACGCACACACACACACACACACACACACACACACGCACACACACACACACACACACACACACACACACACACACACACACACACACACACACACTCCACACACTGGGCTCTGGCTCGTCACCTCGTTAACAAAGCCCTACTTAGTGAAGTCGGGATTTTACTTGCGAAAACATTTAGACTTTTGGGGGGTTTATCACCATTTTAGTTTTAAATACTTCTCCCTAACTTTCGCTACAGGCTAGCGGCTGGCCGAGTGTCTTCTTCTGCCTATTGGAGCTTGTAAAAAAATAACCGACTGACGCATTACCGCCACCAAGTGGTGGGAAGCTGTATTGTAACTGAGCGTCTCATGGATAACAGTACTGCCTCTGGTGTCTTTAATTGATAACCTATGCGGTCTCGCGGTCCACGGCTGCAACACTGAAAATTGTTTGCGGCCCTCTAGGTGCTGTTCGTGGCCCAATCAGGGGCCGCGGCCCCATGCTTAAGAATCACTGGTCTAGAGAGGATGACCACTTTGTGCACACGGTCCAGTATTTTGTGTCCCTCTGAACACACCTGGTGTATTCGCTCGTCCTCAGGCATGACTAAAGTGGAGGTGATGTCCTCCGTGCAGCGCGGCTACCGGATGCCTCAGCCCGACAACTGTCCCGCCGAGCTCTACGAGATCATGACGTCCTGCTGGAAGCACAAGCCCGAGGACCGGCCCACCTTCGAGTACATGCAGAGCGTCCTGGACGACTTCTACACGGCCACAGAGGGGCAGTACCAGCAGCAGCCGTAAAAGGGAAAGAAAGACATTATGTTCGGGGCTACTTTAAATATGTGTTTTTTTAAATATTTTGTATATATTCTATACGTTTATACAATGCATTTCTTTACTATTTGCCGTTCAGGTAGGTTGTGGATTCTTAATCATGTTCTTGGAGTCTCGTGCCTAAAGCTTTCAAATACATTTCATTGGATGTTTGTGTACGGACGGACTGAAACTGCTGACATTGCACAAAGAGTTTGCAAAGGCAGGACAGACTGAAGGAGGATCGGTGTCGTGGGCAGAGGCTGCTGGTGGAATTTATATTTGGTAGGGCCATCCAATCAATTTCAGCAAACAATTGAAAAAGATTCAATGCAAAAAGTCGTTCAGGAAGTGCAGGAAAAGCATATTTTGCGCAGATATCCTATTTTACAAATATTACTCGGTATATTCCATATTTCCAAAACACAAATATTGACAATCTGTATAATTTATTAATATTATTATAATTATCTTTGTATACTTTTTTTTTTTTTGTGGCTTAAGGTGGGGCCAGGCCCCGTGGCCCTCTATTGGCCAGCCGCCACCGGTCGTGGGTTCTGCACAAACTCAGCAAATGCTTAGCGCTCATGTCTTTGACTTGTTATTTAAACAACTTGGTTGCCATTTGACCCTGTGTGTTCAATTCAATTCAGTTTATTTTGTGTAGCCCAAAATCACAAATTACAAATGTGCCTCAGAGGGCTTTACAATCTGTACACATACGACATCCCTGACCTTTGACCTCACATCGGATCAGGAACAACTCCCCAAAAAATAGAAAAAACCCTTTCACAGGGAAAAAAGGGAAGAAACCTTTAGGAGAGCAACAGAGGAGGATCCCTCTACCCGGATGGACAGAAACAATATATATATGTACAGATGAACAGCAGGGCCATGGCAGGGGGCAGGGCCACGGAGGCAAGAGGCATGAGGCCGGCCCACCAGGCAGGAGGCATCGCGAAAGAGGCCGGACCAATGAGGCCAGGCCTTTGAGGCAGGAGGCACAGAGAAGGAGACAGTGCCATTGGGAAGGAGACCAGGTCCAGGCCAGGGGCTGATGCAGGGAGCGGGGGCAAGGGGTCAGGACCCCGGACCAGCTTCAGACACAGCCAGGTCCAATGGACCCTATGAGGCGAGAAGGCACAAAGACTCCGGGGAAGAAGTAGAGTTAGTAATGTGTAATGAAGAGATGTCAATTCATCCATAACGAGAGAGAGAAGAGGAGAGAGGTGCTCAGTGTATCCTAAAACATCCCCCAGCAGCCTATAAGCCTATAGCAGCATATCTAGGGGCTGGACCAGGGCAAACCTGATTCAGCCCTAACTATAAGCACTATTAAAGAGGAAAGTCTTAAGTCTATTCTTGAATGAGGTGACTGTGTCTGCCTCCCGGACTGAAAGTGGAAGCTGGTTCCATAAAAGAGGAGCTTGATAACTGAAGGCTCTTGCTCCCATCCTACTTTTTAGGACTCTAGGAACCACGAGTAGCCCCGCATTTAGTGAGCGCAGCTCTCTAGTGGGGGAATATGGTACTACAAGCTCCTTAAGATATGATGGTGCATCACCAATCAAGGCTTTGTAGGTGAGGAGAAGAATTTTAAATGTGATTCTTGATTTTACAGGGAGCCAGTGCAGAGCAGCTAATACAGGAGTAATGTGATCTCTTTTCTTAGTTTGTGTGAGTACACGAGCTGCAGCATTCTGGATCAACTGGAGGGATTTAAGAGACTTATTAGAGCAGCCTGATAATAAGGAGTTGCAGTAATCTAGTCTGGAAGTAACAAACGCGTGAACCAGCTTTTCTGCATCTTTTTGAGACAAGATGTGCCTGATTTTTGAAATGTTACGTAGATGAAAAAATTCAATCCTTGAGATTTATTTCACGTGGGAGTTAAAGGACAAGTTCTGATCAAAGATAACGTAGAGGTTCTTTACAGTGGTGTTGGATGCCAGGGCAATGCCATCTACAGAAACCACATCACCAGATAATTGATCTCTGAGGTGTTGAGGGCCCAGTAAAATAACTTCAGTTTTGTCTGAGTTTAACATCAGGAAGTTGCAGGTCATCCATGTTTTTATGTATTTAAGACATTCTTGAATTTTAGCGAGCTGGTTGGTCTCCTCTGGTTTGATCGATAGATATAATTGAGTATCGTCTGCATAACAATGAAAGTTTATAGAGTGTTTCCTGATTATATTTCCCAAAGGAAGCGTATATAAGGTAAATAAAATTGGTCCAAGCACAGAACCTTTTGGAACTCTGATTAACGTTGGTGGTCATTGAGGCTTCATCGTTTACAAATACAAATTGAGATCGATCTGATAAATAGGATTTAAACCAACTTAGTGCGGTACCTGAAATGCCAATCGACTGATCCAATCTCTGTAATAGGATGTCATGATCAATGGTGTCGAACGCAGCACTAAGGTCTAACAAAACAAGTACAGAGATGAGTCCTTTATCTGATGCAATTAGGAGGTCAACAAACTAAATGTCCGTCTCCGTGATTAATGGCAACCTTTTTCATAATAGAAAACTGAAACTGTCCGAGCGAGCCCTTGTGTGAAAATGGGCATTATATGTTGTGGTTTCCTTGGGTTGATGGTCAAAGAGGGTATGAGAGTAAATCATGCCCTTCTTAAAAAAAGTAAGGTTATGACTACGTGAAACACACAATTCAAGTCATATTATTTCATAAGCTGCTATGAATGATTTGAGTTGTAGACTTCATATTTGGTATGGGAATGTGTACGTTTTGTATGGATAAATGTGTATGCAGTAAAGTATATTCTGCGTTTAAGAGTTGTCACCCATACTTCCCGACAGATTCTATTGATTTGATGAAGAACAAGATTATCATAAGCTTTTGATGTCCATTTGTCCCCACCTCATTGATTTCAATTACATCTCAGTGGCCTCAGTGGAGAACTACACAAATAGCTTCATGTCCTTGTTAGCAAGGAGCACACCCCATAAAAGGATTGTTAGAATTACATTTTTGGAGTTTAATATTTTATAATTGTATTCAGAATTCAGTGTATATTCATTTAAACATGTATTATAAGCCAGTGACTCTCAAAGCATGACCTGTTAAATATTTTTAGATTATTCATTTAAATTCAAGCAGGGCTTCTTGACCTTTTTGACCATGGGGCCAGTACAAAGTGGCCCATTTAAATACTGTATTGGTTTAACTAATTGATCTTACTCTTGGTTCGATTTGTATTCAATAATTAAAAGTTTAACAAGCAAAAACCTTGTCAAATAAATACATGTCTTTGTGATCACAATGACATGATGTGCATTTATCATGTGCACGTAAACCTGCACATACAACAGGCGAACAATTCATGCAACAAATCAAGCTAACACAAGAACAAATGTAAAAGGCTCAAGTCAGGCTTATTAACACAAAAATAACAAATAAATAGATTTTTCTACAGAAACAAGCTACAACTTCTGTTCCCCTCTTAATGAGACACGTGGGCCTCTCAGACACCACCAGGTCCAGTCTGGGTGCAATGGGGGAAAGGCTCACTCTCAGAGTGGCCTCCAGTCTGGCTGTTTCTTGCTTTCGGGCTTTGGTCGCAGTTGTGGCCACAATGGAGGATCCCGATTCACACAGATATGCGGTCGTGAATGGGAGAAGGAGTTTCACAGCCCACAGTGCTAGAGATGGCTACTCCGTTGAGATCCCAATCCAGAAGGAGCCCAGGTCCACTTTGCCCCACTGCAACTTCAAAGTGCTGTCGAAAAACTTCCAGAAGCTGGGATTCCAGATGTGAGAGCAAACCAACATCATTTCCAGTGATATCCACAGAAAATGGGTCCAAAATCCACATGTGTCCGTCTCTTTGAACCTCAGGAGAGTATTCATTAAATGTATCTGCCAATTGTGAGAGGTCACTGATCACACCCCGTATTATTATTTTGTATAGATAAAAAAAAAAAAAAAAACATTTTATTTTGAAACCGCGGCTCGTTTCCTCGTCTGGTCACGTGGTCTTCCAAGATGGCCGCGCCCTGCAAGCGAAGGGGTGTTGTAGCAGAAAGGAGTTGAGCGAGCAGCTTTGAGTGACAGTTGAGGAGACCCGTGTTTCAACTGACATCTCCGGAGAGAGACAGAGAGCCGGCCCGCTCTTCAGCCCCGCCGACATGAGCAAGGACGCGTTCATCCTGTGAGTTCCGCAAACAGACCGCGTTACATTAGCCGAGGGACGTTATGAAAGCTGCCTGCGTCATTATTATTATTATTTGCACAATATGCAGTATCGCATTCCCCGTTTAATAGTCCCGTCTTCTCAACACGGTAGTAGGCCTACCATTTCTCATTCATAACAACAGCACCCTCGCTCACACTTTGCAACGTCAATTATTAACGTCGACGAATATTAGGAGGTTCTGATACATTTGGCATATAGATAATGCATAAAATAATTGAAAAATAATATATATACTATTTTTTACATAGTTAATATTTGTATTGTTTGAACTGGTGTTCATGTGTTTTGGTATTGGAGATGATATGTCCCTTCGGGGATGCCGTAGAGAGAAAAGGTCACTGGGCTTGGGGGGGGACTAAATAAATAAAGAGGGAAGTCATGGGCTGAACGACATGTCTGATCTCCCGACTCACATGTTATAAGTGCACCTTGTACAGTGCCCTTTAGTGAGAACACTATACTGTGGGAATAACTTGTATTGTTAACGTTATTATTTGATTGATACTCGATGGCAGCAGAACACATTGTTGTACCAGTTCATCACCAAAATGCCATTATTTATATTCCATTTGATTGAAGAGTCTAGTTGCAGTTCTGCAAGTGTTAAAGTGGAACCGTAATAACATAATTAGTTTGGGCAGAGCCTGTATTTCAAGGCACAGGAAAGCCATTTTTAAGGGATCCATATGACATGTTGGCGGCTCCATTTAAAGCCGCCATTCATTCAACCGTTTCCCCCACTGCTGGGAGATGATAAGAGGGCAGAGGAGGGTCGTCTCTCCTATCTCTGTCGACGACAGGGTCTTCACGGGGAAAGGGCGGGGTACGCCTGTGTGTTAGATAACAGGAAGCTCCTTACGGCCCAACCCCTTTCTCGAGAAGGGCAATTACTTCTGCTCCTTATGTTTGATGCGGCATTGAAGCTCAGAGAGAAGACCGATGCTAATCCTAGTTTGTTTTGTACCCCGACCAGCCCCGAGGACTTCCCCCAGCTCCAGAACGATACGTTCCTGCGAGCAGCACGAGGAGAAGCAACTGAACATGTCCCCGTCTGGTGTATGAGGCAGGCTGGAAGATACCTACCAGGTGCTGTGATCAGCGCCCCCTTTCTTTTCTTCCCAAAAGTCCAGGACTTTCGCCGCATCGTCAGCTTGTTGTTTCTTTTCGACTTCAATTAACCGTAACATTTTGGGACAAAGGACATTGAGTTATTAATGTTTTGTTTAATCTATTGTGCAGAGTTTCGTGAGTCCAGAGCTGGGAAGGACTTCTTTGAGACATGCCGGTCACCAGAGGCCTGCTGTGAGCTCACTCTACAGGTCAGAGCAATGCTTTTTAACGTATTATGAAACACATTTTGGTTTAATAAAAGACTGTTAACCTCCAAGACAGCAGTGCAAGCATAATGAGATTTATAGCTGCTAAATGCTAATATGCATTATAAATCCAATTTAGATTAATTTAATGACTGGAACTGAAGAAAACAAACAACAAAAAGTACTTTAATATTTGTAATTTTCCCAAATGCATTTTTACTACCGGATGCCAGCATAAAAGAGGAAGCTACAACGTGATACTTAGTTTAAAAGATTTAATAAAGTTTGATTCGCACGCCGTTATAATACAATATTTGAAGGCCACTGATACGAGGCAATAAACAGTTTATGTCATCCCATTTCTTTTTTTCAAATATATCTTCCCCTTTTCCCACTTTTCAGCCTCTGAGACGTTTCCCCTTCGACGCTGCCATCATCTTCTCTGACATCCTGGTGATCCCACAGGTAAAGACGGGAAGTAACGCCGCTCCAGTTAATTGTTTGCTAACATGGCAGCGATAACTCATTCATAAGTGTTATGTAACACATGATTAGTGCGTCCTAAACAGCTTGTCACTGTGTCGTGTCGCAGTCAGCCTCCCTGGTCGTTTCAGACAACGTGACATAAAAACAACTTCTCCGAGTCATACAAGCATATAGTAATTATATGTTAGTAATATACGACAGGCTTGGTTAGGTTGTGTTACTCCAATCGCAGCCAACTCTCGAAGGCCTGCGTGTCTTCACACATTGTCGTCCCCCCCCCCCCCCCCCCCCCCCCTCCAGGCGATGGGTATGGATGTCCAGATGGTGGCAGGTAAAGGTCCCACGTTCCCAGACCCCCTGAAGGAGCCAGAGGACCTGCAGCGCCTGCAGGCCAAAGTGGACGTGGGCAAAGAGCTGGGCTACGTCTTCAACGCCATCACGCTGACCCGACACAAGATCGAGGGCAAAGTGCCGCTCATCGGGTTCACTGGAGCTCCGGTTAGACACGAAGCAGACCTTGGCATGGCGGTCACATCATTGAGACGGTGACTTGTATTGTGATTCCTACTCTCCCCCCACCCCCTTCCTCTTCCCCTCCCCACAGTGGACGCTGATGTCCTACATGATAGAGGGCGGGGGCTCCAAGACCTTCTCTAAAGCGAAGCGTTGGCTGTACAGACACCCTGAGGCCAGCCACATGCTGCTGAGGATGCTGACAGACGTGATTGTGGAGTATCTGCTGGGACAGGTGGCAGCTGGAGCTCAGGTTACTTTCCCCCCCCCCCCCCACTCTCTCACTCACACACACACACACACACACACACCTTACAACCTCTGGACAAAGGTTTACATTGTGTTGTCGTGCACACGCTGCTTATGGAAACAAACCTGCTCCTCAGTATCGACACAAATGCGGTTGAGGCAGCATGGCTGATGGATAAAGTGAGAATTATTAATTATTAATTATTAATTGAGCACTTCTATATTAACCGGCGCAGCTTTTTCAGCCTTTTTTAATGCGCTCAGTTCAACAGTCCAGGAAACTAACTGGCCAATTCCATGACTTTCCACAAAAAAAACCAGTGTGTTCAGAGACTGTGACGATTATTACAAACGGTGATGTGAAGCGGCACAACATGGTTGGGCAGTGAATTAATGTGTTAGGATTCTGATCCTGTACACACTCATACTCTACCCAACCATGATGTATAGCCAGAGGAATATAGATAAGGTCCCTGCACACTAATCTCTCTTATTAGAAGATGGGAATAATATGGATATCGTGGCTTTTTTGATTGAGCTGCAGGACAATTCAGTTAAATACATTATTCTAAACATAAGCACTTTATTTCAAGAGTCACATTTTTCAGAAAGCTTCCTGTAATGTATTTTATTTTATTTGAAATGAGAGAAGAACATTCATTTATTATTAGAGTATATATTATTTATAATTAATCCAGTTCAAATCTCAGAATAAACATTGTTAAGGTATCATTCAGTTGATCTTTCGTTATTTGATTTGACATTCAGTTGTTGACCTACAAGGCTACTTCAATCATTATTAATTAAGTTATAAGTTATCGTGACGTTTCAGACATTCTCTGACTGGACCTGCTTTAGAGAGTCCATCATTTTACCATCACAACATCTTCTAGAGGTGTCAAGCATCCACCCTGCTGTACGTGACCTCTGACCTGAGAAAGGAGTGTCATTTAGCTCTGTAGTGTTTTTGAGATTACTCGTAAGCCTGTGATGAAAATAAGTGTTGGTGGAAACGGCTCTTTGAGTATTATGAGCAGTGAAATGTAGGTTTTTCCTTCTTCTGCTCTTTGTTTTTATCTCGTTCTATTTAAAATTGTTGTACTATATAAGTCTGCAACGGGTATTTTGATCACATCTCCCTCTGAGAAGTATCCCCCAAGTCTGCACTCGCCCTCAGCTTCACTGAGCGTTTCAGTGTCCTTTAAGTCCCTTTCTTCCTTTTTTTTTGTGAAGCATTTAGCAGCTGAAGAGCCAGACATTCCCCTCAGGAGCTAGAAGTACAGCGAGCATTGGACTAGCATGTATCTGATGGAAGCAAAACGCAGCTCTGAATGAATGCTAATGGTGTCTGTGTGTGTGTGTGTGTGTGTGTGTGTGTTGTCCAGGCCCTGCAGGTGTTCGAGTCTCACGCCGGCATTCTGGGGCCAGACGAGTTCGAAGCGTTCTCTCTGCCGTACCTTCGAGACATCGCCCGCTGCGTCAAAGAGAAACTCAAAGAGTCGGGCAAGGACGTTCCCATGGTGAGAGGCAGCCGCACACATACACACACACAACACACACACACACACACACACACGCGTTTGGATTCCTGCAGCGATCTGGTGGAACGTGCTTTTCAACGCGTGTCTTCGAGCGACGACTCGGTTTATTTGTTTTGCTGCTGCGTTCTATTGTTGTTGTTGTTGTTGTTGTTGTTGTTGTTGTCGTCACATTCTACGTTGGTTTCAATGCTCCGTTCTATTCTTACCGCCACTCTGTTCCTTCAACACCACCGGTGGTTTCCCAGGAGGGATCATTAAGGATTCATCTGCTCGGTTGTGAATATACTCTGATCTGCTTTATTACCAGTAGAGGGCAGCATTTCACCAAAGATGGTTCATGATGATTTCTGCTTTTTCTTTTTTGTACTTTTCCAGATTGTGTTCGCAAAGGATGCTCACTATGGTCTGGAGGCTCTGTCTCAGTCTCATTATGAGGTGGTCGGGCTGGACTGGACCATCGACCCACGATCGGCACGGTAACACGAGTCCATCTTCCAATAACTGTGTAAAAGGCTGCTTCTAAAACAGCATGGGACAAGAAACACAAAGTATAAATCCTAAATCAAACGGCACCTTCTAACTTCAGTGCCAGAATACCTTCTGTGTTAAGTATGCCAGATCGCATCAGACCGGGGGCTTTTCATCAAGCAGAGCCGGCTCCTCCGGTGGCAGCCTGTAAGATTTAAAGTGTTTTTGAAGAGGCATCTCTGGAATGTGAGCACGGATAAGAGAAAAGGATCAATATGAGCGGATCACCTCGCTCCAAAGCAAATACAGCCTCAAAATCCTCCGTCATGGTCAGACTGCAAAAAATATATAGAAATGTGGCTCTAATCATAAACCATAACGCCGCGTTCCCAGAGGAGCAGGTTAACCATTGGTGACCTGGTTTGTCACTGGGTGCAGGATTTAAGTCAACAGACGTCTGCGCTTCCTGCTCCGCACGTCAAATACTTAACCTGTTAGTTAAAGGATTAACCTGTGTGTGTGTGTGTGTGTGTGTGTGTGTGTGTGTGTGTGTGTGTGTGTGTGTGTGTGTGTGTGTGTGTGTGTGTGTGTGTGTGTGTGTGTGTGTGTGTGTGTGTGTGTGTGTGTGTGTGTGTGTGTGTGTGTGTGTGTGTGTGTGTGTGTGTGTGTGTGTGTGTGTGTGTGTGTGTGTGTGTGTGTGTGTGTGTGTGTGTGTGTGTGTGTGTGTGTGTGTGTGTGTGTGTGTGTGTGTGTGTGTGTGTGTGTGTGTGTGTGTGTGTGTGTGTGTGTGTGTGTTCAGGGAGCGCACAGGAGGGAAGGTCAGCCTGCAGGGAAACATGGATCCTTGTGCTCTCTACGCTCCAAAGGTATACTCTTCTTTTTCTTCTTTTCCTCATTTTCTCATTCTTCTTTTTTTTTTCTCTCTTGACTTTATTTTGAAACGCCTCCAAACATCAACAAGCCCCTCTTAACCATCTCCAGTAACACAAGTCTCTCTGAAGGAGGAGAAACCAAACAAGTATAAATGTAATTTAGTTAAAGAAATACATTTAATGTACAGATAGATATATGTACATCACATGTATTGATTTTTATATATAAAGTAGATGGATATAGAAGATATAGTATTAAATTATCCCCAAAAATTGTCTATGATTATTAAAGTCAGATTCACCAAACACTTAATCGGACCGACTTGTATTAAAATGCTCCTTTCGGCCTGTTGAATGTCACCCGTTCTTCGTCCTAATCCTGCGATAGAACTTCGGGTTCCGCTCCGTTTGTTTGTCTCCCTCATCTAGTTGGGATCTAGATCATCTAGATATTGTAATATCCTTCCTTTTGGAAGAAATGACACGTTTGACCTTTTAGACACAAGTTAGTTTTCTTGCATTTTGTGAAAAAGGAACCCCCGCGGTGCTTCATTCCGTTGGTTTGGAGAACAGAACACCACGTTCTCCATTTCATCAGGAACGTTGGGATTAAAATGGTGTAATTTAACAGGCGTCGTGTTCCATTGTCCACCGTGACGCTTTTTCTAGTTCTCCGCAGATACCTGTATGTCTCTGTGGAGATCGGCTTGTTGTATTGTTTATGAAGATAAAAACATAAACAACAAGTATGAACTGCGCGTACACGCTGTGGATGTTATGGTTATGCCAGCGTATGTCGGTGCACGTGTTTCTACGTCATAAAGGGACGCGCTGTGATTCTTTCTGACGAACTTTAGTTACCAGAAGTTCCTTAAACGGTTCCTCCTCCTGACCCGGTTCTGGGCCGAGTACATCGACGTATCGGGGGGTCTCCTGAAGCCGCAAGTGGAGCCACGACTTTTATGTAAAAGGTCTTCCTCCTCTTCCTCCCCCTCTTCATCATCAGGAGCGCATTTCCGACATCGTGAAGAAGATGCTGGAGGGCTTCGGCACGAGGGGCTACATCGCCAACCTGGGCCACGGCCTCTACCCGGACATGGACCCGGAGAACGTGGGCGCCTTCGTCGAAGCCGTGCACCTGCACTCCAAACGGATGGTCAAACAAATGTAACGGTGGTTCTGGATCGGGGCGGGGGGGGGGGGGGGGAATGTACAATAAAGCATTTTGTTTTTATTATTAAAATCTAAAACATTTCCAGCTTTACGTCTGTTTTCAGAATTTTAATAATCCAATAAATAACGAAATATGAATTTACTACAATGTGGATTTTCAGGATAAACCAGATTTTGGTTGTCGAAGACGAGATTTCCTGTCATCATATAATAAACATATTGGTTTATGTGTTTCCATCGGTGACTACATTGACAGTACAAACACATTTGGGATTTGTTTTAATTGGATCTATTCAAAATGTTTTGACTTTGAAAGCTATTTTTTTTTATTTTTCCTTCTGCTGTTTGTCATCCAATGAAACGCCACACAAATACAAATGGGGAACCTCACGACCTCGTAACGGAGCGCTCCATTAGTACCAGCAGCTTCTTTGTCCACGGAGTGAAAAACAAACACAAAGTGATTTAAGAGACACATTAATGCAGTTATGAAAATAACTGCTTTAGGAAAACATGTCGGCGTGCAGCAGTTGATCATTCTGCCGTCTAACAACGTTACCCGGAACAAAAGCAGCAGCTGGAACTCAGCGGGAACATGTGTTTACTGACGTTTTAGAGAATATTAAAACCCATATATGTGCGTTTATCTGGCTGTTTCTATTCTCCAGGTAAATTGTTTTCTTTTTCTTATTAAGTTAGCTGGGCTCAGAAGAAAAGTCCATAAAGAATCCATAGTAGTATGTCAAAAAAAACAAAAGTCAAAAAAGTAAAAAAAAATAATAGTGTTAAACTTTGGTTATAATATGTCGTAAAATTCCTTGTCTTGTTTATAAAAGTAAAACAAAAGTCATATGGTATGTCGGAAATAGCCCTTGAAAATGAATATTACTGTACGTCAAGTTATGAGTATATTATGTTGAAAATAGTCATGGTGGTATGTCATGAAATAGTTATATTATAGTATAATTATCACTAAATCTGCACAAACCGTGAGCATGACAGCATCTTTTGCACATTACAGGTGTAAACAAATAAACAAATAAACACTGAAATGCATTATGAAGCTCTTTGGGGTCCTTCCTGGACCTCAGCTGGCTGGTTTCCCCTCAGGCTGCAGGAATGTGTCGCATCAGCACTTTGTCTCAATCAGCCGCCTCTGGAGTTCACTACTGAGGAGAAAACATCTGGTTAGATAAACAGCTGAGCCATGACATCATCCCATCCTGCTCCTGTTCCACACCCCAGACTGATGATTGCATTTCATGCCGTTGTTGTCATTTTTAGATTTTTTTATTTGCTGCTCTTTTCTATAAAAAACAATTATTTTGTAAATAAAATTGATAGAGTTTGTTATTGCTGCAACTTGAGCTCCTCCAACACGTCCTACGTCTCTGACTGAAGACACATCTGGCCCACGGAGTAATATATAATACAACAAGATATGTCTCTTTCTCTTATTGTTGCTAAATGGAGCACTTAAGCACATTATGTCGTTGCATAATTCCTGCAATGTTTGTGTTGTATCCACATGGTTGAATGCACTTATTGGAAGTGGCTTTGGATTAAAGCATCAGTTGCATGAATGTCATGCTACCAGATGTATTCCTTACATGCTCAACACTTTGGAGTCATAATTCACTTGACCATTTTGCCAAAGAATGTCATATTTGAATAGTTCTTGTGGATATTGTCCTCATTTGATTCACAATCAAATCATTCAACTGCTTTTCCCATTTCATGCTAGGTCATAGTTCACTTGAATGCACGTAGTTTAATGAAAGGAAACAGTTTCATTGATGGTTTGTGGAATGCGAGGTAAGATGTTGCTATTGATTTGATAGCACATTGATCCATGTCGTTGAATAAACCTTGAAATACCGGCTGGGTGACAAATTACAACCCGGTGATGTCGTGTATGGTGTCAAAGCACTGTCATTATATATATATATATATATATATATATATATATATATATATATATATATATATATATATATATATATATATATATATATATATAAACAGGATGTAAATGAGAATAACTTCAACACTTTTAAGAATGTGGAATACTTTAAAAGCTTGATCTGCGTGGGGTATGAGGCAGTACAGAAGTTTAAAAAGGGTTGAAAAGAAGATTTAATGTTTGCATACTTTGTTTCATATCAACATGGAAAAAATGCATTTTACTACTAAGTTTACACATTGTGTTTTGCCACAACAAATTGTTATCACATGTCCTTTGAACACATTTAAACGCTTTTAGACTGTAGTTTTATAACAAATACATGTTTTGATATTAATATTGCATTGAGGTGTAACGAGCCTCTAGTCTACAGCAGAGATGAGGCTGCCGAGGTCTAGTAAACTCACTTCTTTCTAATTACCCAGCGACTTATTAATAATTGGTCATTGAAAAGTACATTTATATCCTGTAACTTAAAATAACTTTAAAAATACGAACCTTTAGGAAGTGAAGCTTATCTTACTGGTAGGTCTCTTGGGGCGGAGACGTGACTGCGACTGGTTTAACTGGGACCTGCCTCAAGAAGTTGGAACACAATCTCGTCACCTTGGAGACGAGGTGACGCTCTATAAATAAACACAACAATGTGACCTCGAGAACAACGCTTACCTTATAGATGTGGTAGTCCTTCAAAAGAGAAAAGAAAGGAGGTTGTAGGCTTATAGG